>NW_017731575.1:1722862-1753364 GCF_001890085.2 Hipposideros armiger
CAGATACAGAAACCATCATGGGTAAGTCACGGCCTTTCAGCAAAATACAGGCTATGTGCTTGTCTGTAGCTGGTATGGGGGCAGCTCCGGGTCGGTGGTACCACATCTGTGCTCCGCAGGTTGCCGGTATGGGACCGGGGGTTAGGTCCATTGAGTACAGGGGTATGGGCCAAAGGCGTAGTGCGGGGGTCCCTCATAAGAAAGACCCGCTTGTCTTGGCTGGCAAAGTCACTTGTACTGTGAAGAGCTAGTGCCCAAGCCACGGCGTGACCTCCAGGCCCTTCTCTAGACCCTGTTCCCAGGGCTCAAGCAGGGCGACCCAGGGTTTTTGGGTGACCTGAGCCTGCCAAGACTAGATCCACTCCTGCGTCTGACTGGGGGCCACTGTGGATGAAGCAGGCAGGATTACCATCCCCCAGTGTAGCCTGGGCTGTAACTCCGGGTCCCTGGTCCCCATGACCCGTAGGAGTCGTGGGAGCCCCTTGGTTACCTTGTCTAAGGAGGCCTTACCAGTCTTTTGTGGCTGCTTGTTTAACAGGCGAACAGCTACCAGTACCTGGTTTTTTTCAGTGTTTTTACCTGGGGGCCAATATCCTTAACTTGTCCTTCAACACCCGTCAAAGAGTTCAACCATACCGGCAGCTTGAGGTCGGTAAGGAATGTGTAGTTGCCATTGGACATCATTGTCCTTTGCCCAGGTTTGAACCTGCAAACCTGTAAAGAGGGTGCCTCAATCACTGGCAATAGCAAGGGCTGACCATAGGCAGCTGACAAGTGCTCCAAGGCTAGGAGCGTGTGTCGTTGGTCCACCTGGGCCATAGAGTAAGCAAAGCCCAGTCCGGTGGCAGTGTCTACTGCTGTCAGGGCATAACGGGCTCCCTGGTCTGCACGAGGTGGCCCAATATAGTCCACCTGCTATGTTTTCAGGAGCTGTGCCCCCCAAGGTGGGCAGATGCCATCTCTGGGGGCGGTGCTCTGCACACCAAAGGCATTGATGGACAGCTTGCTGGGCCTCGGCTTTCGTCAGCGGTAAGCCCCAGCGGGTAACCATCAGCCCCATAGTCCTGGCACCCACATGGCCTAGCTTGTTGTGAAGCCAAGCCGCCATGGCAGCGGACCCTGGGGGCGCTGCAAGCGAGTGTACTCGCACCAAGGCATCAACTGCCAGGTGCCTGCAATGGCCGATGGTCGGAGACGTGGTACACGGTGGTGCCCGTGCTCTGGCCTCGTCTCCAAATGTCCTCCCAGAGTCCCTGTCCCATAATTGGTGGTGGCTGATCAGCCACTTTTGTGCTGCCCATTGGGGCAGCCACAGCATCAGGCCTCGATACACAGCCCAGCTGTCAGTGCAAACATGTACCAGGCCAGGTTCCTTAGTCAAAACCATCCAGACCACCCTTAACTCAGCCCATTGGCTAGAGTGTCTAGTACCTGTGTCATACCAAAAGGTGTCAGTGAGGGGCTGTAGGGCTACAGCCGCCCATGTCGGGGGCTGCCCTCAGTAAGACCTGTCCATGTACCAGGCGTCAGCTGGCACTGGGGACTTGCCCTCCTCAAAAGGACTAGGAGTGTCCCCTGTTTCCACGGGGTCCTCCGCTCGCTCAGAGCAGAAAGCGATGGGCCCCAGAAGAGCATGCAGCTCCTGGGTCAATGGACTAGTGGAGAACTGAGCCCGTTGTTCTACATAGGCTCCCCACTTCATTAACGTTGATGTCTGTGCCACGCTGGTTTGCGGCCTTGTGGCCCAGGACCGGAGCCAGGCTTTTACTGGGTAGGTCATTTGTACCGTGACTGGGTGCAGGCCCGTGATGCTTTCACAGGCCAACAGGGAGGCGTACACC
This sequence comes from Hipposideros armiger, assembly GCF_001890085.2. Taxonomy (NCBI): domain Eukaryota; kingdom Metazoa; phylum Chordata; class Mammalia; order Chiroptera; family Hipposideridae; genus Hipposideros; species Hipposideros armiger. The sequence goes on from NW_017731575.1 coordinate 1,724,704, forward strand.
ACTGCCAACTGGTTTTTCACTAGAGAGTACCGTTCCTTGGCTCCCTTTCAGAGCTGGGACCAAAACCCGATAGGAGTCTTTCGCGCGCCCTGTTTCTGTCAGAGACCCCAGCCAAACCCAGAGTCCTCCTCATGGACAGTCAGGAGGAACAGCAGGGCTGGGTCAACAACTCCCAGGGCCACCGTTTGTGCTCCCCTGAACTTGCCCAGGCCCTGTCAGTCAATAAACAAATTTACTGGGGGTTTTTTTTAAGCCATTGCCTTGTTTAAGAAAAACTTTGTTCAGGTTTGTTTTGTTTTGTCAAGTGGGTTGATTCATTAAGATTACTTCTCAAAGCTAAGTCATGTTAGTTTTTGAGAAGAATCAGAGCAAATGCAGTTTTGGAACTAAAAATTAGAATAGTCTCAATCAACTTTAAAACAAAATAACACTCCATTAGTTGGTTTTACCAACTCTTCAACTCTCTGAAGAGAAGACTAGACTCTCACGTTGATGACAGACCCTGGGAAAGACATGAATTTTTATCAACTAATCACCTTTATAAGCAGTATCTCATTTTTTTAAAAGCATCAATAAACAATTTGATACATTTGGAGACATTGAGTCAGTAGTATTGGGTCTTTAAATGATGCCTTTAACTGACTTTCATGTTAGTGTCATAAAGCCTGGCTAATTAAGGGATATACAGGAACACATAAAAAAGAAACCATTGTAAAACCTCTACTGGGTGTGCTGAGGTCTCTTGTTGGGGATATTGCTCATCAGTTTGCTCAGGGTCCTCAGAAGACACTTCTGTGTTACAAATTTATTTTAATGATTAGAGCAAGAAGGTGATTTGCTCTCCCTAAAAAGCTAATGTGTTTTCTTCAATGTAAATCAAGTGAATGCATAAATTTCCTTTTCCTTTGATGATCAGGGTAAATAGAACCAAAGTATATTATTTCCTTTGCACTCTACTTTCTGAACTGTTCACTGCTTTCTGTTCTGATTCATATTTTTCTATTCTGGGTTTTATTTCTATTTTATTGTTTATATTTTGTGAAAGTTACCTCCTAAGTGGAAACAAGAGGACAAAATACATATTTTCAGACAAATAAATATATAAACATTTTTGTTATTCACGTTTGTTGCAAAAGACAAAAATGTGTATTTTCTTTAATAGAATGTTCTCTGTAATGAATACCCATATACAAGACAATAATACAGTAAATAGCAAATATATAAAACAGGCTATAAAAGCTATAAATTCAGAAAATGAAGTCCTCACAAGTGCATTGGTGTTGGTGAAGAAAAGGAGAAATTTGAGCTGGGATTTTAAGGGTTTCTATGAAGCAAATAAACAATAAAGATTTAATATGATTCTGAGTTGATTGATTACTTTTGCAAAAGATATTAGTACTTCATATCTCATTTCTGATTACTGAATGAAAGATATGAAATGTTTTTCCATGTTAAAAAAATAAATTAAAAAAGAAACATTTAGGAAACAGCTTAGCATGTATTCATATTTAAATAAATGCTAGCTACTATTAAAACTATGACAATTATAACTGTTATAATCAGTATTCCAATTGGAGAAGTATGTCTTTTTAAGATAACCATTCTATTGCAACTAAAATTACTCTGCATGGACAGTTACCTATTCCACCAATACATAAGCTCAGGCTGAAAATGTGTTTTGTCCTTGTCTTTCACAACTGCAGTAGATCGGAGTAGGTAACTGGCATATTACTGGTGAAGACAATGGAGCTAAAGGAGGAAAAAAACAATAAACAAGTTTGAATCAAATCTGTGCCACTTATAATCTAATAATCTTGAATAAGTAAATCATCTAAAATGAGACCATTTGTTCTTATCTGTAGGGTTTGTAAGATAATTACATATGATCATATAGATAAAAGACTTTTCACATATTTTTAAGACATTAGTGAAAGGGTGGGAATCCCATTGGCCAATGTATCACAGTTAGATGCCCAGCAGTGCTTTACAATGTCAAAACCAGGGAAATAAAACTGCTGCACACATGGAGAGGCTAATAAAATAGTCCCAGGAGAAGCAGAACATTTTCTGCCAAGTTTAATGATCCAAAACTGGATGGCAACGTTCATGCTGCTTGAACTTTGATAATTTCTTTCTTGACCCATTAATGGCTCTTGTTACCCACCCTCAGTTTTGCCTCTCAAACTATAGACTTTACCTGTTGACTGCTTACTGCAAGCTGACATAAGCCTTTCAGGCTTTATTCACTCAACAAATGTTTACTGAGTACCTAGTATATATCTGGTAGTGTTCTAGATTCTGGATATATAGCCAAGAACAAAATGAAACCATTTTCATATACAGTGTTCACTTTAAGCGGTGGGATTTAATAATGAAAATATTTCAGTGCAGACATCAAGGCTGATTACAATAATGAAACAATTTAAGAGATGTGAATAAACAGCACAATAATATCTAAATACAATTAGAATTGAAACAAGTTGATTCATTAAAGTGGGGTGTGGAGGAATCATTGAAGCCTATTTCAGTAGATGCGAAAATGAAATGCTATTATTATAAAGCATGGCAGATTGTATATTCCAAAAGTGATTGCATCAATATATATTTCATCTCTCATGCACGTCTTATAGTGACATTGACCCTTGAATCTGGATTGGCCTGTGCAACTGCCTTAATCAATAGAATGTGACAGAAGGGTTGTTGTGAGACTTCCAATAATTACAGTGACAAAAGATGGGTCACAAAGCACCCCTCAACACCAATGGCGAGTCATTCCATTGCACATTCTCCCCACATAAAATGTGTGACCTGCATAATCATTATTCAGTCACTCTGGTTTGCTGTTAAATTTGTTTTGGATCACCATTATTCTGGTTTTGTCAAGCCACTACAACAGTCTCACTGAGTATCTGAAGCTTTGATACCACACATGACATAACTTAAGGCCACTCAGGCATAAGGAAAAGCATAAAATCAGTTAGATTGAACCAAGGTTGTGTTTGTGTGTCCTCATATTTGGGAGCTGTTGTTAACAGCATTAGGCACAGCAGAATAGATCAAGACCTGCTATGTTCATCTGTTTTTGTTTTTAGAACATGTGAACAGAGACGACAAATTCAGCCTTAGGTCAGATTGTTGGGTATACTGCCGCTTGAGTCAGGTAGCAGTGATGCATCTAGAGGAAAAAGAGGATTCCTCATCCTCTGCCCTCCACACCTTCCAGTGTCTAAGTCATTCCCTTCTTAGGTGCCAGGGGTGTGGGTTGCTTTCCCTCTACCACCACAAAATTAGCACACCCAATCCCAGTACCTATAGCTTTACTTTTTTCCAATTATCCTCCTAGAATTGTTTTCATAATCATTACCCAGGAAGCAGCTGAACAGAGCTGATCCTTTTATGTGGACAGATTTATTCACATTCTTACTGAGGTGCTGGACCAAAAGGACATGAGGGTGGTAGAGTCAGAAGTCCTTCCCATATTAAATAATATTCAAAATCTATCGATAGTAGGGGGCATGGAATGTCCATTTAATACTTTAACCATTAGCCTATTGCTGGGAGGCCATTATGACAAAAGAAATATCATTGTCATATGTAGAAGTTCCAGAAAGCAAAAAGCATGACACAGATTAGTTTCAATGGTCCAAATGGTATGGACTGGGCCACAACCTTGTAACCTGAAAAACTGTCAGAAGCACTGTAGCACCACTGATAGCCCTGAGGGGGTGAGGGAGAACAGAAGTACAAAGTCTACAATCCCCAGGAGCCAGAAGGGTCAACAACCTCTACAAAGTATCCTTCTTCATCATAAAACAAATGAGCCATCTATTGGCAAGAAACACAAACCTGGCATACAGTGGTAAGTTCTCTGTCAGACACAGAACCCCAGAGCCAGATGGTGATGCATGGTCATGGCCAGTGTGATGACAGATGTGGCAAGGCAGCAATTTGGGCAGGACAGGCATAGTCAGCAGCTTAGTGTCAGTCAATCAGAGAATGGACACTTATCATGGGTATCTACATGAATGACCAAGATTGCCAAATCAGCAGCCATGATTTTTTTTAAGTTTGTGGTCCCAAAGAGTGGTATTTTTAATCTGTCCATCTGTGTTCTTTCAAGTGACTAAATAAATGGCTAGGCCATTGGCAACAACACAAGAGTCCGTAAAAATATCAAGGGGAGTATTGGCCAGAGCTGTGAGAACAACCTTGAGTTCTTCCCACTGAATGGAATCACCGCTTCTGTTTCCAGTTCTTCATAGCCCAGACTGAGGCTAACAGCTACTGCAGCCCCAGGGGACACCATGAAGTGTCAGTTTAGTTGAATCACCGGTGAACTAAGCCCAGGGGTTTAGGGACAACTGTAAGTTAAAGACCCTGCTGAATAAGAAACTGCTTTAGGTAGTGGAATGGGAGAATAGTCTCCCCTCAAAGGGGTGGTTGCCATCTGTCATGAGAAACCAAGATGATGTGAGGGCCAGTTAGCTAATCCCCTGAACATATTATTTTAATTTAAATGAAAAGAGTGTTTGGCAAGGCATATACTGTCTGCAATCTTTAAAGAATCCCACAAGGGGCTGGGCCTTCTTTTTGGTAATAGTGAGGCCAAGGAGACCTTAGTTTTTGATTGAGCATTGGAGGAATTAAGCATTACAAATCTACCCACATAGTCTTAAAAACTCTCCTAGGAAAGGAAAATAATCTCTGAATTTTGTTAGGGTTTGTTAACTATCCCTACTGGCTAACACCATTGTTCCAGCTCTGGGACCCCTTAACTCAGCAGCCACATTGTCTTTTAGCTAAGGTCTGGGGGCTTGCTGTCCCATTGTCATTATAATATCCCTTCCTTCTCCCATTTAGAGGAAAATGAACATAGGCACCATTCAGGTGACAAGTTTCAATCTTGTTTCTCACCATTCAGCCTCTAAACATTCACTAATAGGTAGAACAGTGGGAGACCCTTACCCCCATCCCAACACTGGAGTAAGAGCATTCACTACCAGACCCTGCAAAGATTTCTCATATGTTCTAACCCAGCCGACATGGGCCCTCGTTCTTTCTATTCCAGAAATCCATGCCTCTTTCAGCAACCCATCCTCATTACTAAAAGTTAAAAACTGCAGAGTCTAGGATTTTACCCTATCTACACATAGCAAGTCATGTTGTAAATGTTTCAAGACTTACCAGGTCTGACAATTATGTCTGTGAACTTGTCACTGTGTATTTACATTGGCAGAACAAACAGCTTGGTAAGATTTCATAACCTTGGTATATCAGTGTCTCACAACTATGTTTGTGTCAACGTATAGCAGTGTCTTGCTGAGTGGCGTTCATTATCGTTGTTGTGTATTTTTGTGTGCCATTGCTAGAATGTCTGAGCTTGAATTAGAACAATGAACAAACATTAAATTTCTCGTTAAACTTGGCAAAAGTGGAAGTGAAATCAGGGACATGTTAGTCCAAGTATATGGATGTAATGCCATGAAGAAAGTGGCAGTGTACAAATGGATTAAACGTTTTTATGAGGAGAGAGAATGCATCACTGATGAAGAGAGATCGGGGTGGTAGATGAGTAGTAATTTCATCAGTAATGAGTAGAACTGATGAAAACATTGCTAAAATTCAATGACTTGTGCATCAAAATCGTCAGCTTGACTGTGAGAAGCATAACAGACCAATTACACATTGATAGAGAAAGAGTTAGATAAATATTAACTGAAAATTTTGGCATGAGAAAGGTGTAAGCAAAAATGGTCCCGAAGGACCTCACCAATGAACAAAAGCAAAGGACAGTCAAAGTTTGCCAAGACCTTTTAGAGAGGCAAGACAATATTTTGGGTAATGTTATCACCGATGATGAAACTTGGGTGTATCAATATGACCCTGAAACAAAGCATCAAAGTGCACAATGGAAGTCAGCCAATACTCCATGATCAAAAAAGTTCCAACAGCCCAAATCTAGAGTCAAAACAATGTTGCTACCCTTTTTTTGATATCAGAGGGATTATTCATTATGAATTGGTATCAACTGGACAAACAGTTAACCGAGTTTACTATTTAAAGTGCTGAAAAAGCTGCATGAACAAGTTAGATGAAAATACCTGAATTTTTCACCAACAATTCATGGCTCTTGCATTATAACAATGCACCAGCTCACACGGTACTGTGTGTGAGGGAGAGTTTTTAGCCAGTCAACAAATAACTGTATTGGAACATCCTCCCTACTCACCTGATCTGGCCCCCAATAATGACTTCTTTCTTTACCCAAAGATGAAGGAAACATTGAAAGGAAGACATTTTGATGACATTCAGGACATCAAGGGTAATACGACAATAGCTCTGATGGCTATTCCAGAAAAAGAGTTCCAAATTGCTTTGAAATGTGGACTGGGTGCTGGCATCAGTGCACAGCTTCTCAATGGGGGTACTTTGAAGGTGATCGTAGTGATATTCAACAATGAGTTATGTAGCATTTTTTCTAGGGTGAGTTTGCAAACTTAGTTGTCAAGACTCGTATAATGTTGGAAGAAGACACAAGACTTGTAGCTCAGAGACAAAGGTCTGTATAACAAAAGCAGTAGCCAGAGATACATGTTGGTTTTCTTTCAGCCCCCCAAGAGGGAATGCCCAAACTGCACTTTCAAACTGCACTTTCAATGGGTTGTGTTACAAGAGAGAAATAATGAGTTTGGGAGACTTACTATTATTATAATATGTGGAAGCAAATGATGTTCCCTCATTTTTCAAACAAAACTATGATAAATGGCCCAGCTAAAGAGCACTGAGGGCTTTGCATTCCTGGCAAGAATGTGCACGGATGCTCAGGGTCCATAGCAAATTGTTTCTTCCAACAGGAGTGTCAAAATTAGTTTGCATTCACATGAAATAAAAAATTACACACATTCATGGTCATGCCTTAGCCATCTTTATCTCTACTGCTATTTGTCACAATAGAATTTAAAAGGCCTGGATTATCTGGCACTTTTCAAGCAACACACATGGGTCCACTATATTGATGATATCATATATAACAAGTTCAATAAGAAAAAGGTGGCAAGTACACTGGATCTATTGAAGAGAAAAGTATGTGCTTCGGAGGCTGGAAAATAAACTCTACAAAGATGAAGGAGCTTCTTGCATGAGCAGAGTTGTTGGTGATCTAGTAGTTTGGGGCACTCTAGGACGTGTCCCCCAAAGTGATATACAAGTTATTTCATCAGTTACTTCTGACCACTGGAAAAGGAGTACAATACTTAGAGGTTTCTTTGAGTTTTGAAAGATAGGTATTTTATACTTGTGAATGCTATTTGAAACCGTTTATCAGGTGAGATTGAAATCTGTTAGATATCAGTGGAGCTAGATGAAGAAAGGACTTGGCAATTGAGCCAGGCTATAGTGTGTTCAACCCAGCCCCATGGGCCATATAACCCAATAGATCTCAGGATATTTGAGGTACCTATGATGGATAAAGACGCCATATAGAGCTTCAGGAAAATTCTAATAGCAGAATTACAGCATAAGTCTTATGGTATCACATCAGAGAAACTGCACCATTTAAAAAGTTGTTTCTGGGAGAAGAACTTCGAAAATAATGCAGTAAGATTTCTGAAAATCAGTTCATCCATAAAAACAGCAACACTAGCAAAAATTTTTCAAAATCAACTTTTTCCTAGCTCTCGAAATTAACCAGAAGCTTGAAGAATTCAGAAAAATTTTATTTAAGAAAAAAAAAGACTGACTCTTGGTAGCAACAGTGAGCTTTTTGGTATTTTTACTTGTCTACTCCCCATTCCCACATCCCCTGCTCCATGGTAATCTTGAAAATCAATAGTTTTCACAACCACAATAATTGTGAAAATCAGCAGCCTAGCAGCCATTAGAGAGAGGAAAAGAGATTTGGAGCTCTCTAAAAAACAAAACAAAACAAAAACAAACAAAAAACTCTCTTGACAGAGAATTGTCACTATTTGATCTAACAGCTCCCCCAAAAAGCTCTATTCTCAGAGTTTGTCTTTATTTGACTTGACTCAGAGCTCATGAACATCTCCATCCCCAAGGCATTTGTCAAAAACAATCAGTGGCAATTGTTTAACATCAGTTTCCTGAGGCAATAATACCAGTTGGGGCTAACGAGAGACTGACTAAATAATTTAAAAGGAAAAGCTGAGACATGTGATATCTACAGAGGCTTTGAAAAGCTCCAGTACAGTCCTAAAGATCCAGAAGGCCATATGTAGGTTCAAAGCTCTGCACATACCCGAAAGGACATAAGATGGCCCTATTCTCTCACTTTTAGCTGACTCTGAGGGTCTTTACAAGCAAGTAGTGAAGGCTAAGGCAGAATTTTAAGCTGCCTAATGGAACATTGAGGCCATGCCACCAAAACAAACACAAAACCTCCCAGCAAAGTCTGGGAGACTTACTGGTTCATGGCACTTAATGAAATCTCTATTCCAATCATCAGTTAACCACTAAGCTAATTGAAAAGAGAATTCAGTGGCCACACATAATAAAGAATGTGTACTTTATTGATTCACACGAGAAAAGTCACTAGGCAAATAGCAACAACAAATCCTGAGGAGGGGGGTAATCTGATTTCCAGTGTTGTCTCATTATATTATTTAAATGTATAGTTTTCAAACAAACAAAAGCTTGAAATATGCAAAATTTTAAAAAAAGGGATATATGTTCTATAAACATGGAAAAAAAAGCAATCAATAGAAACTGTCCCTGAGGTAGTGCAGGTTAGCTTTACTAGACAAAGACTTTAAAAGAGGTCTTACAAAATATTTTTAAAGAACTAAATAAAACCACAACTAAAAATTAAAGGAAACTACAAGAACATTTATTTTTGGAGCAAATTGAGAATATCAATAAAGAGATATTAATTATAAAAAAGAACCAAATAGAAATTCTGGAGTTAAAAAGTAAAATAAATGAAAATTGACTAGAAGGGCTGAGCACCAGGTTTGAAATGGCAGGATAAAGAATCAGTAAACTTCAAGATAGTCCTGAGGAACAGAAAGTAAAAGAATGAAGGAAAAAGAACAGAAAATCAGAGGTATGTAGAATAATGTCATGTATAATTTGAAGACTGCTATGGTCTGAATGTTTGTGTTCTCCCAAAATACATATATTGAAACCCTATTGCCCAATGTGATGGTATTACGAAGTGGGGCTTTTAGGATGTGCTTAGGTCATAAAGGTGGAACTACCTTGAGTGGAACTAATGTGATTATAAAAGAGAACCCACAAAAATCCCTCACCCCTCCCATTATGAACCAGGAGGCAGGCCTTCACCCAACCATGCTTTTGCCTTGATTTTAAAATACCCAGAATCCAGAATTGTGAAAAATAAATTTCTGTTGTTTATAAGCTACCCCATTTGTGATATTTTGTTATACTAGCTTGAACAGACTAAGAGAAAAAACCACAAAGAGAATCAAGAAAGGAAGTAACAAAAAGAATATTTAAAGAAATATATAATGACTGAAACCTTTGCAAATTTGATTAAAATATTAATCTAAGCATGAAGAGGTTCAACAAACCCCAAATAAAATAAGCTCAGAGATCCATTTCTGGAAATATTATTGTCAAAATGTCAAAATCAAGATCTAGAAAACAGTAAAAGTGACTCATCAAAGACAAGAGTTCTACAATAAAATTAACTGAAGACTTTTTATCAGAAATAATTGATGCCAGAAATCAATGGATATCATATTTGGAGGGCTGAAAGAAAATGGACACCAACAATTCTATATCAAGAAAAACTATCTTTCAAAAAATGTGGAAAAAATAAAGACATGTCCTAAATAAACAGTGGAAAAATTTGTCAAAAGTAGATATATGCTAGATGAAATGCTAATGAGAGTCCTTCAGACTGAAATGAAAAAAATCACTAGACAGTAATTCAAATCCACTTGAAATAAACACCAAAAAAATGGTACATTCTCCAAGATAGCATATGAGGTCTAACAAATAATTTCATGAACTTGTTGCAACACTGTTGCTAACTTTTTTTGATATCAAAGGGATTATTCATTACGAATTTCTACCAACTGGACAAACAGTTAACCAAGTTTACTATTTGGAAGTGCTGAAAAGGCTGCGTGAAAAGTTAGATGAAAATGACCTGAACTTTTCGCCAACAGTTCATGGCTCTTGCATCACGACAATGCACCAGCTCACACAACACTGTCTGTGAGGGAGTTTTCAGCCAGTAAACAAATTACTGTATTGGAACACTCTCCCTGCTCACCTGATCTGGCCCCCAATGACTTTCTTCTTTACCCTAAGATAAAGGAAGTATTCAAAAGGAGACATTTCGATGACATTTTGGCATCAAGGGTAATACGACAACAGCTCTGATGGCTGTTCCAGAAAAAGAGTTCCAAAATTGCTTTGAAGAGTGGACTAGGTTCTGGCATCTGAGCATAGCTTCCCAAGGGGAGTACTTCAAAGGTGACCATAGTGATTTCAGCAATGAGTTATGTAGCACTTTTTCTGGGATGAGTTCACAAACTTAATTTGCCCAACCTCATATATTAGGCCATAAAATAATCATGAAATAATCCCCAATAAACTTAAAAAATGAAGTTGTATAAATTATGACTTCTGATCACAGTGAAATGAAATTTGAGATCAATAATAAAAAAAAAATTGGAAAATTCACAAATATGTGCAAAGAAATAACACACTCCTACATAATCAATAGGTCAAATTGAAAAATCACAAATAAATTTATAAAATACTTTGAGATAAGTAAAAAGAAATGCCAAATGTTATGGAATACACACCAAAACTCATGAGGTACAGCTAAAGCAGTACCAACAGGGAATTTATACGTATAAATGTCTATATATAAAAAAGAGGTAAAATATCAAAAAAGAAAATAACCTAAATTTCCACCTAAGGCTCTAGAAAGAAAAGAGCAAACAACCCAAATGATCAGAAGAAAGGAAAAAATAAAGAATAGAAAAAACAATAGAGAAAATCAACAGAACTAAAAATTGGTATTTTGAAAAAATTTACCAGAATTGACAAACATTTAGCTAAACTTACCACTAAAAAAGAGAAGGTTCAAAATGTTAAAATCAGGAATAAAAGAGAAAATAATACACACCTTATACAAATAAAACAGATTATAAGGGAATACTGTAAAAACTTGTAGGCCAACAACTTAGATACCTAGATAAATGGAAAAAATTCTAGAAAGACACACATTACCGAAATTGACTAAAGAAGAAATGTAAAATTTGAATAGATTTCCTACAAAAGAAAATCCCAGGCCCAAGTGGCTATACTGGGGAATTCTAAAACAAATTTAAAAGAAGAACTAACACGCCATCTGAAATTTTTCCAAAAACATTGGAAAAGGACAAAACTTTCCCAGCTCATTCTGAGGCCAGTTTTATGCTGATACCTCAAAACATCTCAAAAAAAAAAAGAAAACTACAGACCAATATCTCTTATGAATATAGATGCAAAAATCCTCAACAAAATCCTAGCAAACCAAATCCAGCCACATATAAATAGGATTCTATACAATGACCAAGTGATATTTACACCAAGAATCTAAGGTGATTTAAGCATTTGAAAATTAGTTAATGCAATATACAATATCAACAGAATAAAGTAAATACAATACACATGATCATCTCAATAGATACAGAAAAGGTGTTTGGCAAAATCAAACACACGTTCATGATTAAAAACTCTCAATTAACTAGAAATAGAAAGAAACTTCCCCAACATAATAAATGGTTTCTACGTAAACCCCCAACTAACACTCTACTTAATGGTGACTGAATGTTTCCTCCCTAAGATTAGGAACAAAATGAGGATGTCCATTTTGACCACTTCAATTCAACATTGTACTGGAGGTTCACCCAAGGCAACTGGGCAAGAAAGAGACATAAAAGGCACCCATGTTGAAAAAAATGTAGTAAAAGTATTTCTGTTTGCGGAAGACATGATTTCATATATAGAAAATCCCAAGGAACTCATATATTCACTCAAAACTAAAACTATTAGAGCTAATAAATGTGTGTACAAATGTTGTGAGATACAAAATCAATATATAAAATTCTACTGATTTTTTTAATAAAATAGCAATGAATGTTCCAAAAATAAAATTAATGAATCATTCCATTTGCAATAACATCAGAAAGAATAAAAATAAGTAGGAATAAATTTTTAAAAAGAAGTGCAAAACTTGTACACTGCTAACTATAAAACCCCTTTAAAAATGGAAGGAAGACAATATTCTTAAGATGGCAGTACTCTCTACATTAATCTACAGAATCAATTTAATCTTAATTAAAATCCCAGATGCCTTTTTGTAGAAATTGACAAACTGATACTAAAAGTCACCCTGTGGATGTGCAAGGAACCCAGAACAGACAAAACAACCTTGAAAAAAAAAAGAACAAAATTGGAAGACTCACGTGTCCTAATTTCAAACTCATTACAAAACTACTCTAATAAAAACAGGCCGAAAGATAGACATAGAGGTCAATGGAATAGAATTGGCAACCCAGAAACCCTCATATTTCTGGTCAATTGATTTTTACAATACTGTCAAGACAATTCAATGGGGAAGGAATATCTTTTTAATAACTCAAAAATCAGAAATTGAATAATTCATTTTAAAAATGGAAAAATAGTTTGAATAGATATTTCTTCAAAGAAAATTAACAAATAGTCAATAAGCACATAAAAAAATGTTCAACATCTTTAGTCATTAGGAAAAGCAAATCAAAACCACAATGAAAACAAAAATGAAAGTAATACTACTAGGATGGTTAAAATTAAAAAGACAGAAAATGAGTGTTGGTAAATGCTAAGAAATTAGAACCCTCAAAATTGTTGGTGAGATTGTGAAATGATGCAGCCACTTTGGAATATAACTTGACAGTTCCTCAAAATGTTAAATATAGAGTTACCATATGACCCAGCAATTCCACTTCTAGGTATGTAGAACTGAAGATATGTAATACAAAAATTTGTACCAAAGTGTTTATAGCAGCATTATTCGTAATAATCAAAAAGTAGAAACAACCTAAATGTCTATTAACTGGTGAAGAGATAAATGGAATTTTGTTTCTCTATACAATGAAATATTATTTGTAAATAAAAAGAAATGAAGTACCAATACATGCTACAGCATGGTTGAACCTTGAAAACATTATGCTTAGTGAAAGAAGCCAAATACATAAGCCACATATTATGTGATGCCATTTATATGAAATTTCTAGAATATGCAAATTCCTCAAGACAGAAAGAAAATTAATGGTTGCCTAGGACTGGGGAATTAGGTGGAATAGGAAGTGACTGCTAATAGGTATGGGGTTTTATTTGGTGATGATGAAACTGTTCTAAAATCAGATAGTTGTGGTGGTTGCCCAATTCTATGAACGAACTAAAAAACATTGAATTGTAAACTTTAAAAACCTAAACTACAATGTGTGAGTTATGTATTAACAAAAATGTTCTAAAAATCAAAAACAAACTAAAACAAAAAACAGATCCTGGAATACTACCAGACCATGGACAATAGACAATTTTCTGACCATTAGACAGCAGGTGACCATGTGGCCAGAAGTTACCACTATGATCCATCAAGTAAAAGGCCAGATGAGACCTGAGCATTCTCCACAGGGCTATATATGGGCACTACAGCATGTGCTTCCTGGCTGCCACAGCTGAATGTCTGACCTGCCAGCAACAAAGACTAAGGCTGAGCCCCAGAACCATACCATCCTTTGAGGAAACCACTCAGCCTTGGTGGAAGGCTGAGGACTATGTTTTGCTCTCAAGGGATTCACTAGAACATCTCTTGGTACTCCTGTATCCAGTTTCAACTAAATGTTGAATAGAGCATGCTAAGAGGTGCTTCGCTCCCTCAGGGATGAAAGTCTGTGTCAACCCAACAGACAAGCCACGTGGACCAGCACTAGTGGTGCTAAGGGGAGGAGATTCTAGGACCGGTGGAGAAGCGCTGAAATGATGCAGAAGGATGACAGCAGGATTCCTTAACCTCATCACTATTGACACTTTCTGCTGGATAATTCTTTGCTGCGGGGGCTCTCCTGTGCATTGTAGGACATAATGGCAGTAGCAACCTCCAGATATGGCAACCAAAAATGTCTCCAGACAGTGCCAGATAGCCCCTGGTGGGCAAAATCTTTCCTGATTGAGAACCATCAAGATACAGCCTCAGGACAATGGCAGCAGCAGTGGTTCGTGTTCGTCCAGCTAGCCCTCCCCTCTTTTAACTTGTCCCAGAAAGTGTGAACAATTAGAAACCTGGAGAAGCTGCACCTGGATGAATGAACTTGGTGTGAGAAGTAAGTGAATTTGAGCAATGCTGGGAGTAGGTTTTAGTGGGTGCTTTGGGTGTCCCATCCAGGTTCCCTTTACCAAAATGTGCACCCCTCTTCTATGTCTGCTGTGCTATCTGATAACGATTCAAAGTTGCACCCCTCTCTGGAGAGTTTCCCTGTTCCAAATGGGAGCTCCCATGATGGAGAGGCTACACCTTCACACCCTGATCCCCCTCTAAGTAGGATTGATTAAGGCAATTTCGGCCGTGGTGCTTCCTCAGGAAACCAGACTCAAGCCATTTTCCAAATGAGATCACCCTCTGCTAGCTTGTTCCGCCTGCCCCCTTCTACTGTTCTCACTCTCCTCTTCCTGAAAGCACTCAACCAAGACACCTCTTGAGCAAGAATCTCCAACTCAGCACTACTTCCTAGGACAAAAACAATCATTTATATAATGTGCAAGCATTTAATTTAGATTTCATCATTCTTGATGTCCTTTAATACTCAGGGTAAGAGCTAAATATTATTAATCCTATTTTACAAACAACTTCCAAGAAGGGTGAGTTGTCCAAAGTTATACCCTAAAAATGGCAGAGCCACCATTTGAATCCAGATTCATATGAATCCAGATTCATGTGAAGACCAAGTTCTTAACCAATACAAGAGTCTCTTTCTATGTTAAAAAGTACTGAAGATATTTACACTCTTCTTAGAAGACCTGCTCCCTTCCTGCTAGAGCAATTCCAAGGTGCATTAAAGACTATGGGCTTCTATTTTATGACTTCGTTCACGCAAGGTTAGTGTTGGAGATATTCATTAAATGTTGAGAGCCCCATTTCTCAGTATCAGATGATATGCCCTCAGGCAAGAAGGTGTTTTCTGAACTTCTGTGAGAAAGCTCATATACTCTCTGGTTCTCTAGGGAGGAAAGAGAGCTTGACATTCAGTATTAGCTTCTATTTTGAGGAGTAAGGGGAGGATAATATGGGAAATTGCTTTCAAAAGCCTCTTGCAAGGGAAAATAAAAGTAAACAAGCAGCAGTAAATTGTGTCAACATCTGACTTTACAATCTATTTTACTTAATTATTGTAATAGGAACTTGAAAGCAATATACATTGTACCAATCCCCTGGTGTTTGAGTGAGAGCCAGATGAATTATAAACTTTAAAAAATAAGTTCTATGTGAATTAATCTAGGCTATATGGGTGCTTTGTTGTTGATGAATATATTAATTTTCTCTAAAGAGAACTGTAATACTCTTTTACTTTAATGAGAATTTGTGTTTTATCTATACACTTAAAACAAAGAGAGAGGTCAGTAAACATCATCATGCTACCTGGGTAGGTATTGTTTTAATTGAAATGCCATCAAGAGATATAACTTCTTTAGATAGGAGGCTATTTTGTTGGTGATGGCAGTGTTCTTTTTTATCATTTATGATTTGGTGAACATTTTTAGCATTATATTTAATAGAATTGATGAGGTATTGTAGAACAGAAAATAATCAATATCAATACAAAGTTTCCTCCTTTTTAAGGCTAGTTTATTTTAAAGAAGGTATTTTTTCACAATAGTGATTTTCCATATTTTTCTAGATTTTCCAGATTTTCTTGTTGGACAATAGTTTTTCTGCAGGCCACAGCATGCATCTATGAAACCAAACTTTGATGAAGTGTATATAATCAAAGTGGTGGAAACAAGAACTTGATTTCAGGCAAAAACCAATTTTAAAACAGCCAACTTATACATGGCTGCAGCTTTCTCCATTTTGCTCCTCATCTTCCCTCTCTCCTCCTCCCAGTCCCACTGCACACTCCTCAGAGTAACTGATGCTGGATGCCACAGCCCCTGCTATGAATGTTTTTCCTTCCCCATTGGCTACAAGACCTTCCAAATGCCCATCAATGAAAAATAAAAACCCCATCAACAGATAATGAGACAAAGAAATACTGAAGTGTGACCTCTTTTCCAGTCAAACATCATGATAATTTTAAAGGGGAAAAGCAAAGAATCAAGCCAGAGTTGTAACTAATTTAGAATTTTCAGAGTGATGTGTTGTAAAGTGTAATTGTATGTGGAAGGCACAGGAAAATAGAATAGCAAAGAAAATATACTAAACTACTTCACCTTGGAGAAGTTGGTCTAAGAGGATATATAACTAAGCCGACCCATCTGCCCCAATTTATTTCTCTTCATAATTTTTTACCTTTTTTGTTTAAACCAGTACCTCCCTTCACCTGAACCTGAAACTGTGTTGACACCAAAACGATCTCCCCTAAAATTGTTTTTGAACATTTTTGGTGTCTTGAATTATGGCTCTATAATTTACTGGCTAGGCTCTTTGAGCAAATTCCTTAAACCATTTGAACTTCAGTGTTTTTCTCTGTAATACATTTTTCTAAGGACATGAGATAACAGAGCTATCAAGCCTGACATAGTTCCAAACAAGCCATGGAGTTTCAATGTTTTCTCTGTCTGCCTGAAGTGTGTATTTGCTTTCAGTCATTCACATTTTATTACGAATCAGTTTAATTAGAATATTTTCTTCTCTAATTTCCCTTATTAAAGAAATAAGGGTTTTGATGGATGTGCTTGAGAGGAAGTTTAATGTGCGTCAGAGCAGCAAGAAGGTACTGGATGCCTGGAGGAGACAGGAGAGGAGCCCTCAGAGGCAGGGAGCCAGGCAGAACGGAGTGACAGGATGTTAAAGGAAAATTTCATCTATTTTTGACTTTTCTGAAGCTACAAAAAGAAAGGAAACACATCCTTTCTAGTCCTTCCCTGCTAAAAGACCCCCTACACTCAGAATCTAATATTTAGGCACTTCATTAACATCATTTCTTAGTTACATTTGAATTTTACAAGTTTCTCTGAGCAACCCGGTAAGATGTCATCATTTGAAATGTCATCCTTCCTTACAAATACCTGTTTTTCTAATGAACTTTAGACGCATAATCTGTTTATAACTGGAGACTGACTGTAATTTAGATAGCGCCTGATTAAAACCTGTGACTCCAGTGTTGACTCCATTAAGTGATATTGTCTGCATTTCACTTTTTTTTTTAGATTAATTTTATTGTGGAAGAGCGCATATCTTCTACTGTTCACTTTTGAGATTAGTTTTGATTTGTTCTTTAGGACTCTCTAAGATACTCCATAAACCATGAATATATTTGGTTACACTGAATGACTTCCATCCTGTTTTTGAAATTATTAAATCTACATTCAGAATCTGAGTGAAAGAATACTTCACATTTTGTTTCAACTGTGACCACCAAAGTAGCTTCAGGAGTATTACAGAAAATTGAAACAAATAATTCTACCACCCCTCACTATTCTAAGGCCAAACTGAATAAAACACAGTAAGTGAGCCCCCCACACACACGTCCTTATAACTATTCTAATTCTGAGGAAGCTATACTCCTTACATCATACCCGATAGGCTGAGAATAGAGTTCAATATTTTTGCCCCAGGGCCCATCTTGTCCATCACAATCTCACAGGAATCACACAGATTCTCATGTGATATGGTGTTATATAAAATAATCAGTATTTGATAACTCATTTCAATTTATAAATGTCCTATTCAAAATCCCTACTCTTTATAAGTTTTTTTGCTTTGCTCCTTCTATGTTGCTCTCAAGAATCCAATTTTATAAAAAAATCTTATACACTATTCGTGTAGTGTTGCAAATTCATTCAGTAATTGTACAAATTTCATGTTGGGAGTGCCACCAAAGCAAGCAAAGTGCCTTCATTTAGCGTCATTACAGTTATAAGATCCATGGAATGTAGGGGTGGGGGGGAATCATTGCATCAAGTCCAGCACAACACTGAGACTCAGGGAGACTCTGCAGAGTAGAAGCGAAATAACAGGTCACAGTCAAGGCCAGTTGAAACATACTCTTCCCTTGGGAACAACTGCACATGGCATACATGGAGCACTGTATTTTTATTTTATTTTTTTATCTATTAAATGAACTTGAAGAAACCTTGATATTTCATTGTTTCCTTACAGCATTAAGGACTATGTAAGAACTGAGAAAAATCAGAACATTTGGGGATAGTATTAAAATTCAGATTTTTTTAAGCTTTTAAAATGTTACTCCATGGAATATAGTAAATAGAAAATGATGTTGAGGGTGTGGATTTATTTTTTTATTGTCAACAGAATGACTTGTGGCTTGGCATAGTGCCAATATTTGACAAAGCAGCAAACAAACTGTCACTAACAGGTAGAAACTTCCCTCAAAGCAGGGAAAAATAGCTCTCAAAAAAATAAATAAATAAAAATAAGACCCATAAGTACAAAAGGGAACATGAGCAGAAGAATAAGAGGGCCTTCGAGGGGAAAATGTACTGAAAAATATAGTTATAAATTTTGCCTAAGCCCAAGGTAAACAGAATACCAAACTTCAGTTCAAAACTTTAGAGAAGTATCAATAATAAACAGGAGATGTGAAGCACAATATTAAGAATCAGATTCTAATCTCTTATCTTTTAGACCTGCTTTGGTGGCTAATGAAAGCTCTTTATTCATTCATTTATTCTCTGTAATTTTATGTGTCGGACTTTATAGTAGGCTCCAAGTGTGCAGTAGTAAACAAACAAACAGAAAAATTAAAACAGTAGAAGAAACAGAAATAGAGAGATGCAACACTGGCTGTTAATGCCACATTGGGGATAAATTTAGGATGGTATGGTAGACCATAGAAGGAGTACAAACCTTAGGTTTGGGGTAGATGAGGGTAAAAGGGATCGAATATATGGTGATGGAAGGAGAATTGACTCTGGGTGGTGAACACACAATGTGATATATAGATGGTATATTACAGAATTGTACACCTGAAACCTACGTAACTTTACTAACCATTGTCGTCACCCCATAAACTTTAATAAAAACATTTTTTTCTCAAAAGAAAATCAGTGAAAAATGGTCCAAGCACATAGAAACACAGGTAAAGGTCTGAGAGAGAGAGAGAGAGAGAGAGAGAGAGAGAGAGAGAGAGAGAGAGAGAGAGAGAGAGAGAGAGAGAGAGAGAGAGANAGAGAGAGAGAGAGAGAGAGAGAGATACAAAAGATGTATATTATTAAGGCCAGAGCTTTGCGTTTGATGAGAGAGAATGGCAAAAGAAAAGGCAAGAGAGGCAAGCAGTGGCCAGGTAGATTGTATTCTTCAATTGTAACTCTCAGAAACCAAGTTAAAAAGAAATTAAGCAAGAATAAAAAAAATTATTAGAATTATGTTGAGATATGAGCTGCATAAATTAAATAATCATACTATGGGAAGGAAAGGAATGCATCTGGGTCTCAAACAACTACAACAGAAGGAAATTGGATGCCATCAGAATTCTCTAGCTCTCGTCTCTGCTCTTCTGCCTGTGGCTTCATTATTGTCATTCCTCTGTTCCAATAGCTCTGGACTTTATATCTACAATTCAACCTTTAGAGATTGAAACTGATTCTCTTTCTTAGTTATAGCTTCAAAAATGTGAGGAAAGTGCCCTGATCGATTCATTCTTTTCTTCTTTTAGTTCACTCTTCTACATGTCTGCTCTGTGCCAAGCACCATTTGATGTTGTGGGTTCACGTGATAAACAAGATACACCCATGTGCTCATGGCGCTCACATTCCAGTGGGAGAAAAGAGGCAGTAAACAAGCAAATACATGAACAATGCAATTTTAGGTAGTGCTAAGTGTCAGTAAAGAAATAAAACAGAAAGCTGATGAAGTGATTGTGTGAATGAAGGAGGGGGAAACTGGTGAGTATGAAAAGGAGGCGATGTTTGAACTGAGCTGAGTGAAACAAGAGCCAGTTCTTGATAATGTCAAGAGGCAGAGAGATTTAAGCAGAGGAAAATGATAAGGTCCACAAGAGCAGACATTTGGCATGAACAAGATGCCAAAAGAATGACAGTGAATCTAAGGTAAGGAACGAAGAGAAGAGTGGTGGGTGATTGGTCACACACAAAATTAGGAGACAGAAAATGTACTTGTAAGGTACAGGTACTTTATGAGGACTTGTAAAATCAATTTTATTCTAAATGAACTAGGAAAACATTGTAGATGACAGGAGGGGGAAAAGAGTAAAAGCAAGGATGATAAAGCTCTGGCAGTAATCCAGGCAAAAGATGTTGGTGGCTACCGTAGAGGCAACGGAGAGGTCAGTGGGTTTGGAAAATATTCTGGGGATAGGGCCAAAAGAGCCTGATAATGGATTAAATGAAAAAGGGTAAGGGAGAGAAAAAAACTCTTTGGTTTGGAGCTTAAGTAAGCAATGGGGTAGGTGGTGATACCATTTACTGAGATAGAAATGTCCAGAAGATGAACAGGGTGGTTTTTAGGGGGTGGACAGGGTAGTCTGGTTTGAAGGAGTGGCAGCAGATATATTTTGGCTATACTAGTTTAGGTTGTAAGGCCTATTACACATTCAAAGAAGTTATTAAAAATTTAGATAGCTACACCCCTGAAACCTAACAACTGTGAGTAGAGGTTCACATTTTCCTATTCTTTCTAAATCTAAATTGATAGCAACTATATCATTTGTGGTAAGGAGAAACCAAAAGAATGGTAAGGAGCTGGCAAATACATAGGCCCAATCCAAATGTACACACACACACACACACACACACACGTACATATACATGCATGACTACCGTATTTCCCCAAGTATAAGACGCACCCTTTTTCAAAAGATTTGGGGTCTAAAAACTGGGTGCGTTGTATACAGTGGTTGTATGAGCACAAAAACAAGCGCAAAAAAATCAGGAAATGCAAGTAAAAAAAGTCTACAACCACTGTATAAGACGCACCCAGTTTTTAGACCCCAAATCTTTTGAAAAAGGGTGCATCTTATACATGGGGAAATACGATATACTCCCACATTTTTGTGTATGCACTCCATAGATACATATATTATGGCTATATCTATCTGTATCTATGTATATGTATATGTATATGTATATGTATATGTATATGTATATGTATATGTGTATACATGTATTAATTCAGTTTGCACTAAGGCAGGAGCATGGCTTACGTTAGAAGCAAAAGGGGAGGAGACAAAGACTAGTTGTCCAGTGACTGAGCAACACCACATGCCCTCTCTGGCAGCCATTAGAGTCAGAAATTCACCCTAAACTCAGGAGTTGTCAGCAGTGATGGGGGAAGGGGTGTTAGACGAAATAAATATATATTGAACACCTACTACATGCTAAATTGTGTACATACTCTTTCTTACATTATTACAGGTAACTGAATTGAAAAGTTCTGTCCCTCACTGTTTTAAAACATCTCCTCTCATCCAAAACAAAACAAACACACACACACGTGCGCGCGTGCGCACACACACACACACACACACACACACACACACACACACACAAAATATCCCTAGCAAAAAGATGGTTACCATTTCAATCCTGAGGACTTGTCAGGAATGTCCTACATAGTCAATCCTTTCTGCTTCATTCACCAAGGACATTTATAATTCTGACAAGATATTTCTGTCTTTGAGAACATCCCTGCAGGAGGTTGTCAACTTTAAAAAATGGTGGCCTAAATAGAAGGGGAAAAGTAGTTAATGTGCTTGTTGTCATGGACTAAAGTTCATGGAAAAACTCTGGACTCCTCCCCAAA
Organism: Hipposideros armiger; assembly: GCF_001890085.2. Lineage (NCBI taxonomy): Eukaryota > Metazoa > Chordata > Mammalia > Chiroptera > Hipposideridae > Hipposideros > Hipposideros armiger. The sequence goes on from NW_017731575.1 coordinate 1,746,668, forward strand.
CACCACTGGCAACTGGTGTGACATGTAATTCATGCTGGCTCCTTTTATTTTCAGGAACATTTCTCTTCTTTAGAAATCTCTTTAATGAATGCTCTCTGGATTGATTACTCTCTCCCCTGGCGATCTTTTTTGCATTGGTGCAATTCAATTAAATGACATATGTTAAATATCTATATCTGTGCTTACTACATAATAGATGTTCAATTGACAAGAGCAAATTGTGGTTAGTGTGGCTTGCTTAGATTTAAAATTTTAGGTTTTATAAAACAGAATCCCCCATTATGTATTTTATGCTCTATGCTGTGATAAATGTTGGAGACTTATAATTTCTGCCTATTTTGAGTCTTAGATGTTAACCGTCATTGTTTTTTTGAAGTCTTTCCTGAAACAGCCCATGATGGTAACCTATGTATAATACATCTATTTTCCAGGCTTTGGTCCCCAGTGCTAATTCAATGCCATACCAGAGATCTTGCTAAAAGTCTCTGTTTCCCTTAAGGTACCACGAAATGATTAGTTCTTCCCCTAAATAATTTTGTAAATAGTTCTTTGCTTTTTTCCTTATAATAAAAATATGATTTTGATCATATTTTAATACAGAATCTTGTCATTTTCATTGAAAAGAGATTTTATCAATATAAAAATAATAGATTATCACCAAAAATATGGAAAACATAAAATATTAAAATTTGAAAGTACAATTTATACCATATCACTTCTTTTTGAGGCTTTAGTACAAATCTCCTGGCCCCTATAGTTAGAAGTGAATACAGTGGAGTGTCAAAGGTCATTTCACATCTCATCTTTTGACAGATAAGTGCCTGAGAAACTTGTACTTTTAACTATATTTACATTGAAAACCCATAACTCCTGTTTTGACATCCAGATTTTGTAGCAGTTCACTCCAGTTGTCATATTAGGAGTTCATTTTTGACTTGAGTGTCTACACCAGTATTTAGTTTTGTCAAGTTTGGCTTGCAAAAATTGAAACTATATCAAAACTTCATAATACAACTGATAGCAGTTAACTTGACTAAAAGAGAATGATTCTATATTGTGATACATTTTGCTTACATAAAAATATATACATAAAACATCGTTCTTTGAAAAATAGTAAGATAGGGCTGGCTGAGTGGCTCAGTAGGTTAAGGGCTCACTCAAGAGTGTGAGCTTTGAGCAACAGCGGTTCAATGCCCGGACTGAGCTGAGCTGCTGCTGAGCTGCCAACAGGCGGCAGAATGCTCAGCTAAAAAAAAAAAAATTAAGATAATGAATAAAATGACATTTGTTTAAGCAAGGTTCAGACATAGAAAGAATTAAGAGTTCATGATATTCAAAGCTCTAAAATAACAATTCTTGGCAGATATTAAATAGCTAGATGATTTAAACATACTTTTAAAGAATTTTTCTGCTTGGAGCTGTGCATATTTATAATAATGAATGAATTTCATTTGTGTGAATTCCATGCATCTAGACTTGTAACAATTCTGCATCAAAAGTTTTTATTCCACCACTTAAAAACAAACAACTGAGGATTCTGTAGCCATAGTTATAAAATTGTTGTATTAAGGAAGCAGTAATAATATATTAACTTTTTATTTTAATATGCATTGCTATTTAGTGACCCATCTGTGAATTTGTCAGCCTATAAACTACAGGAAAAGTTTCATTTGCAGCATTTGAATTAGCTATAGCTGCTGAAAATTGGCTTCTCTTACAGGGAGTGAAATGAAAGGAGCTCAATGTTGTTTGATTATAAAATTGATGAAATGCCATAGGAACTTAACTCTTGTTTATATAAATTAGCCTATGGTAAAACTGGTTTCATTAAACCTCATTTTGTTTAAAGTCACAGAACCCATGGATGACCTTAACTGAGGACTTACTATGTTCTATTGTACATATTCTACTATATGCCAATTTTACATAATTGGGTTTCAAGACATGTTGAAAGTTTTTTTCATGTCATAGCATTAATCTACCCTCTTACCTCCTGTCCGGGATATAACTACCTCAACACACAACCTTTAGGCACTGGGTCAAATAGTGTTGTCTCTGGATGTACTGGCTTTGAAATTATGCAGTTTAGGTCAAATCCTGATTCTGCCACTTATTCTGTATGACTTTGGACAATTTCCTTAAAATTATCTACTAAGTCTTCTCATCTATAAAATGGGAATAGTAACACTCCATACCTCATTGCATTGTTGGAGAGATGAAATGATTAACATAACAAAGTGTTTAGAACCACTAAAATAGACATTAAGTGCTCAATGATTATCAATATCTTACAGAAATAATTGGGTGTTATTTTTATAGAATAAAGGAACGATTAAAATTTTTACTTTACATATAGTGCCTAGAAATATGGTGGATCTTACAATACTTTTGGTAATATTTGACCAGCTTTTTATGATAGTTTTACACTAGAATTTCATGACTTGACATTGCAGAACATAGTTGACTGATTACTTTTGTCTGTGGTTTTTAGAATTCTAAGAATAAAAGGGTCCTGCAGAAATTCATCTCTTGTTTACTAGTGGTATTACTAAAAAGGAGAGAAGTCCATGTGTCAGAATGCAATTAATAATCCTTCAAGAGACACATGGGTCGTACTGGTCACAAAATAATTTTAGTCTCAGATTCATAGATCAGATCCAACCCCTTAATTTTATAAATGAGGAAACAAAATCAAAACCATTAAATAGCTTACCCAGAGTCACTCAGCTGGTTACTGAGAGTCAGGGTGTCATGGCTTATTAAGAACATTTTATCACTAACTGGGTGACCTCCAGCAAATTATTCAACCTCCCTGCACCCCCACTTATCCTCATTGGTATAATGAGTAAAACCTATCAATATGGTTGTTGCAAACATTAGGATAATATATTGCCTGGGTAACATACGGGCAAGTTTGAATGTGGCCTTATGCCTTCCTGAGACCCAGAGAGGAAAAGGGGAGCACCCCTTGCCATTAGAGAAAAAAATTAGTGCAGATTATCATCATTGCAGAAAAGGAATGCTGTAAACTGTCAGCAGAAAATGAGGGTAGGGGAATGGTTTATGGAATTGTTCTAACAGTTTGTATTCCATCAACTCTTGCCCATTTTTTAACAGGCATTTTTTGAGCACTTACTACCAGGCACCATGAACTGTTCCAGGTGCCAGCAATACAGCAGCGAGCAAGACAAAAATCCTTCCCTGTGGAGCTTGCATTCTAGTGAAAGGGAGATAGACCATAAGCAAATAAATAAGAAAATTAAATGTGTTAAATTATGGTAATTATTCTAGGGAAAACAAGGCAGAGAACAAAAATCAAGAGTTAATGTGTCTGGGGAGGATAATGAGATAGATTTTAAACCAGTTGGTCAAGGAACAGAATGTTCCTTGAGTGAACCACTTTAAAAGTCATTGTTTTACAAAGGAGAGAAAACACCTCTTTCAGAAAGATGTAAGAATTCCTGGCTTCGAATGTATTTAGAGTTTTATCTACAAGGATGTTTATCATAGCTTTATTTTATGGTAGCAAGAAAACAGAAATAACATAAAGTCCCAACTGAAGAGTTTGTTAAATAAAATATGGATGGAAAAAAACACATTTTAAAATTGTGTTGTGAAAGAAAATTTTAAAACATGGGTATGTGCTCCCTAGTTTCAAAAACATATGGGCCATATGCTCCTGATTTCTTCAGTATGTTTTCCTCAAATTGGAAGAGTGCAATGGTATTTCATAAACTGTTGATAGTATTACAATCATGGAGGTGTGAAAATAGGTTTTTATTTTTTTTTAAACCTTTTCTTATCTTCCTATATTTTGTACTAGAAACAAGTATTGCTTTCATAAAAATTAAAATAGTTAAACTGAAAAGATCTAGAAACTAGAATTCTTATAAATGCCTTCATAATACATAGAAAGGATGCTTATCAAATTTAAGAATGGAATAATCTGAAGAACTAACACAGTGTATGAAGAATCAAAAGTAGAAGAGGGCAAAGGGGGTCAAATATATGGGGATAGCAGGAGAACTGACTGAGTGGTGAACACACAACTCAATATATAGATGATGTATTATAGAATTGTACACTTGAAGCCTATGTAATTTTATTAACTGGAGTTACCCCAATATATTTAATAAATTTTTTTTAATTCAAAATTATTTTGACAGACCAGTACAAGGACCAAAGACATCAAGACGAACTGTATTGAAAATAAATTTGAAATCTCCACTTGGGCTTTTAGAAGATCAATTAGAGTATGACAGAGCTGTGGGATCCATTTGACAGCAGCTCATGCAAAGAGGGACCTGAGGGTGTTAATGACCAGAAGCTCAACAAGAGCTCATAGTGTGACACAGCTGCTTAGAAGATAATTAATTTTTATAATAATTAATATGCTTCTGGTGTCAGTACAGGAGACTTCATCATCCATCCTTCTGTTGTCTACACTGGTCAGATAAAATGGGGCCCCAGTTGATGGGCAACACTCTCACGGCACCTTGCCTTTCCCCTTCACAGCACTGTTCACACTTGCAACTCATGAATTCATGCAATTGATTACTTAACATCTGTGGTTTCTGCTGTCCTGTAAGCTCCCTGAAGGCAGGGATTATACCCATATTGTTTACTACTTTATCTCCAATGTCTAATGTAGGCACTCACAAAAAAAAATCACAGTTTGCTGTTTTGAGTATTGTCAGTTTCAGTAACCTCAATTATTCATTTGATTTAGCAAAATATATCATGTCTATTTATGCCAGGCATGAGTCCAAGCTTTTTAAGGAGAGAGATTAATTAATTAATCTTTATTACAACCATGTGAGGCAGGCAGGTGGGAATACTGAGATACAGAGAGGTTAAATGAGCCCAAGTTAATAACTGGCAGAGCTGAAATGTGAACTCAGTCAGTCTGCAGTCTGTTAATGTTCAAACACAAAACTTTGATGAATCTATGCCCCATTTGTATGAGGTTGACCAGGAAAAGATTCTAAGAAACATCATAATTGAAGTGTTTGAAAGAGATTTTCCAGTCAAGATGGCAGAGTAGGTAAACACTGTGTTTGCCTCCTCTCATGACATCAAAATTATAACTAAACTACGGAACAAATGTCATTGAGGATCACCTGAAGTCTAGCTGAAGAGATGTCCTACAACTAAAGACATACAGAAGCTACCTTAAACCTGGTAGGAGGGTAGAGACATGGAATCGGCTGGTCCCACATCCACATAAGGCAGTTAAAAATTGAGAGGAATAGCTCAGCTGTGGAAGTCCCCTCTGAGGAATGAGTGATCCAACCTCACACCAGGCTCCCCAGACCAGGGATCCAGGATTGGAAAGAGAAGTTCCCACAACTTCTGGCTGTGAAAACCAGCAGAAATTGTGGCTGAGTGAGACAGAGGACTGCTGGAGTCCCAGGCATTTCTCTTAAAGAGCCTGAAAATAAACTTACTCACTGATGGACTCATTTACCCTGAGCTCCAGCACTGGAGTAGTAGTTCAAAAGTTTCCAGGAACATACAGGGAGTAACTGAATTGTCTGGCTTCATATGAGAGCTGGAGGGGAAGCTTTTTCCCAGATAGAAGTGCTGGCAGAAGCCATTGTTTCATTGTTGAGTTCTCCCCACCCCCAGTGTGCAGGTGGCTGCCATATCTGAGTCCCCATCAACCTGGCTAACACTGTTTGCCCTGTCCTGGTGATTCCCTGAAACCTCACCCCACCCAACTTGCAGACCCACCCAAGTCACTTCCAGTGGCTTTTCCATACAAATAGCTTGTCTTGGCTCATGCTGTGGACTTCCCTAAAATCTCTCAAAGGTTCACAAACCTCAATCAAGCAGCATCTGGTCTCAGCAGGCCCATTACCACTTGCTAGGCAGCCTCAAGCCCAGCATTGGCTGCACCTGACTTCAGTTTACCGCATAGTCTCTCCAAGGCACCTCCAAGCCCAGCACAGGTGGTGGCCATCTATAGATTGCTTTGTTGTTCATGCCCAGTGGCCCTGGAAAGGGCACAGGCAGTGGCTGAACTTGACCTGAGGTGGGGCCTAGGGGCTGGCACACCCATGGCCAGCTTCACACCCAGCCAGAGCACAACTCACCTACCTCCATGAACAACATAGCCAAAGGACAGACTGGCAGGTACCAGAGCCCTGCTAAATTGAATTCTGCTCTGTAGGGTCAGCCCCTGCACAACAGCTCCTCAACTGTAGTCATGGCCAGTCCTCACAACCAGTCAGCCTAAGGGTCAATCCTCTCATTGACACAAACAGCAACCAAGGCTCAACTACAATGGGAGAACACACACAACCCACACAAGGAACACACCTGCAGCACCCAGCCCAGGTGACCAGGGAGATTGTGTCTGTCACTGTGGGCCCCACAGGACACCTACTACATAAGGACACTTTACTAAGACTGGGAGACAGAGCAGCTCTACCTAATACATAAAAACAAACACAGGAGTCAGCCAAAATAGGGAGACAAAGAAACATGTCCCAAATAAAAGAACAGAACCAAGCTCAAGAAAAAGAACTAAACAAAATGGAGACACACAATCTACCAGATGCAGAGTTCAAAACACTGGTTAAGGGCCGGCCGAGTGGCATGATGGTTAAGAACTGGCTTGGGATGCCAGAGGGCCCCGGTTCGGATCCCACATATGAGGGCCAGTTACACTGCCCTCCACAGCTAAGATGCTGAA
>NW_017731575.1:1753524-1779104 GCF_001890085.2 Hipposideros armiger
AACGTCCTCCACAACTAGACTGAAGAACAAAATGACAGCAACTTGTCTGTTCCCCTTCCCCCAATTCCCCAGCACTGTTCCCATCCCCTCAATTCCCCAATAAAAAAAAAATCTTAAAAAAACAAACAAACAAACAAACAAAAAACACTGGTTAAAAGGATGCTCAGTGAAAACTTCAACAAAGAGGTATGAAACACAAAAGTAGAGATAAAAAAGTCATAAATTAAGACTATAATAACTGAAATAAAGAATATATTAAAAGGAATCAATAGTAGTGGATCAAATTAGAAATTTAGAAGATAAGGTAGCATAAAACACCCAATCAGAACAGAAAGAAGAAAATAGAATCCAAAAATGAGGAGAGTTTAAAGTGCCTCTGGGACAATATCAAGCATATATTCACATCATAAGGGTACCAGAAGGAGAAAAGAGAAAGCAAGGGATTGAAAACATATTTGAAGAAATAAAGACGGAAACTTCCCTAACCTGACAAAAAATAAAAAATAAAAAAAACAAAACAAACAACAACAAAAACAGATAGAGAAGCCCAGGAAGCACAGAGAATTCCAAACAAGATTAAACCAAAAAGGAAAACAAAAAAGATTAACCCAAAGAGGCCCACACCAAGACACATCGTAATTAAAATGTTAACTCTTCAAGACAGAGAGAATCTTAAAAGCAGCAAGAGAAAAGCAATTAATTACCAACAAGTGAGATCCCATAAGACTGTCAGCTGATTTCTCAACAGAAATTTATAGTCCCAAAGGGATTGGCACAAAATATTCAAAGTAATGAAAAGCAAGGGTCTACAACCAAGATTATTCTACCCAGAAAGCTATGATTTAGAATCGAAGGACAGATAAAGAGTTTCCAAGACAAGGAAAATGCTAAAGTATTATATTACCACCAAACCAGTATTATAAGAAATGCTAAAGGGCCTTTTTAAGAAGAAGGAGGAGGAAGAGGAGGAGGAGGGAGAGAAGAAGAAAGAAGAAGTGATTAAAAATGGATAATAAGTGGTAATAACTATATACCCATCAACAATTACTTTAAATGTAAATTAATTAAATGCTCCAATCAAAAGACATAGAGTGGCTGAATGGATAAGAAAACAAGAACCTTACAGATGCTGCCTACAAGAAACTCACTTCAGATTGAAAGACACACAGAGATTGAATATAAAGGGATGGAAAAAAGTATTTGATAGAAATGGAAACAAACAAAGAGCTGGTGTAGCAATACTTATACCACACAAAAATAGTCAAGAAATGGAGGCAACCTTGGTGTCTACCAATGGATGAATGGATAAAGAAGAGGTGATATATATATATATATATATATATATATATATATATATATATATATATATNTGTGTGTGTGTGTGTGTGTGTGTGTGTGTGTGTGTGTGTGTGTGTGTGTGTGATGGAATATTACTCAGCCATAAAAAATGAAATCTTGCCATCTGTCACAACATGGATGGACCAAGAGGTCCATGCTGAATGGAGTAAGCCAGGCAGAGAAGGACAAATGATGCATGATTTCACTTCTATGTGGAATCTAAGGAACAAAATAAACAAACAAAACTGAAAGAAACTCATAGATACAGAGACCATTTTGATGATAGCCAGCTGGGAGGGGGGTTGGGAAGTGGGTGTAAAAGGGGAAGAGATTAAGAAGTACAAATGGGGCCGGCCAAGTGGCATGTTGGTTAAGGGCTGGCTGGGGACGCTGGCTCTGAGCAGCAGGGCCCCGGTTCGGATCCCACATGAGAGCCAGTGACACTGCCCTCTACAGCTACGATGGTAAACAACAGCTCGACCTGGAGCTGGGCTGCCATGAGTCGCCGGCGACAGCGTAGGCTGCAGCCCTTGCTGCAGTGGGTCTGCCGTAAGCTACCGTGTGTGGCCTGTGGCCAGCGTGAGTGGCCGGTGGCCAGTGTGAGCTGCCAAGAGCTGCCTGAGCGGCCGTCCAGAGGCCTGTGACTAATCTGCCTCACCCAGGAAGAGCGAAATGATACCAACATGGGCCAGTGAAGCGGCATCCTCTACAACTAGACTGAAGAACAAGAAGACAGCAACTTGTCTGTTCCCCTTCCCCCGATTCCCCAGCGCTGTTCCCCTCCCAAAATTCCCCAATTAAAAAAAATCTTTAAAGAAGTACAAACGGGTAATTACAAAATAGTAATAGGGATGCAAAGTATAGCATAAGGAATATAGTCCATAATATTGAAATAAATATGTATGGTGTCAGATGGGTACTAGATTTATCAGGATGATAATTTCATAAGTTATATAAATGTCTAATCATTATATTGTACACCTGTAACTAATATAATATTGTATGTCAACTGAAATTGAAAAATAAAAATAATTATTTTTAAAAATGTTTGAAAGAAAAGGACTAATTTAGGCTAAAAACAAGCAAAAACAGAGTTAATACGATCACTTGACTTCAAATTTAGAAGTGCTTCCATGTAAAACAGGAAGTAGTGATTTAAAATAATGAAGTCCTCTGTGTTTAGTAGGAACCTACATCCTGATTTACTAGGGCAGTCCCAGTTTATGCTTGTTGTAGCAACACAATTATTAATGGCATCCTCTTTCACTCTCAAAAATGTTCCAATTAGAATAATCAGTTATTATTTGGTCACCAATTTCATGGCTTAAAAGACGATTTCACATCATTAGTACATTTCATTTTTATAAAAGTCCTTTGTAGTCGGTATTAATATTATTATACTAGTCCCCATTCTTTAGCCAGAGAAAACATAGACCCGTTGCAAAGGACTCCACAAGTTAGCAGCAGAGCTGTGACTGGAACCCCAACTGTCTGATTCAAACTATATGCTCTTCTCAGTGTACCCTACCTGGTAATTCGACTTGTTCTGTATTGCTACACAGTGCAGAGCTAGGACAAATGGGTAAAAATCCCTAAAAAATGATCCATCCTCAAATGAAGGACCACATGAAATGTTCTTATGCATTTTTTAAAAAAACTGACTTAATGTATAAGTTGACTGGTCAATCAGAAATCTGACCACTAGAAACTGCATAACCCCGGGTCTTAATGGCAGATGGGGCACAGGTTTAATCAATGGGACCTCCTGCATCCATAGGTGAAATGAAACTGTGAGCTTCTCAGAATGTGGGACATAGATTTCTGGTGGGAAATTAATCATTAAAGAGTTATGAAATGATTTTTGGCACTAGATGGACAGAACATTCAAAATCACTGACACACCTAATGAGACCTTTCCATTCCCCTTTCAACTATAGTTTCAATCCTTCCATTACTGCCTAAGGGAAAACTTCAGATTGGTGCTAATATACATTTAATACTATTCAAACACACTAACCCACCTTTCAACCAAGCAGTAGGTTTGGAGCCTTCAGAGGCAATAACATCCACTTAACTAGACCTGATACCATTGTTCTACCTTTACTGAATTTACCCTGATTTTCGATTTCCTTTAATAGTAATAATATAAATTTTCCTTTTAAAAATAAATCTAAGTAAATGAGTGAGTCAATCTAAATAAAAACATTAATTTATATTAAAAGGTGTGATAGACAGAAAAACAGTTTCTCAAAATGTCTACAACCTAATCCTCAGAACCTATGTATATGTTGTTACCTTACCTGACAAAAGAGATCTTGCAGATGAGAGGAATGTTAAGGACCTTGAGATGAAGAGATTACCCTAGGTTATCTGAGTGGGCCCAGTCTAACCACATGAGTCCTTAAAAGCAGAAAACTTCTCTTAGCTTGGTCAGAAAGAGAAAGGAAGACAGTGTAGGGTCAAAGAGATGTGGTGTGACTGCTTTGAGGATGGAGGAAGGCAGGCCACAGCCAAGGAATATGGGTGGCCTCTAAAAAATGGAAAATACAAGGAAATGATTAGCCACTAGGGCCTCCAGGAAGTAATGAAGCCCTGCTGAACCTTGATTTTTAACTCATGAGACCCATGTCCAATTTTCAACCTACAGTATTAAAAGACAGCAAATTTGTATTATCATAATTGTTCACAGCAAGAACAGGCAACTAATAAAGAAGGGTATGGGGATAGGCAAAGATTGCGAACTGGTATTTAAATAATTGAAGTTTAAAAAACAATTATTCTAGATGATGTATAATGTCCCTTCCAATTCTGAGATACTCTGATAACATTCCATCACCTGTCAGATCTCCTCCCAATAGCTATCTTGGTGTTTCCTCTGCTTTCATAGATATTGCAGAAAGTAATTTAAAAACAGTGAGAATTATTCATACTAAACATAATCTTGTGAAAATTAGTTTGTTTTCCAGGAATGCAAAGTTGGAGATGTATGTATGACAGTCTTACTTACAATCATATAATTTTTACGTGTATTTCCTTGATGTCTAGAGGTATTCATTTGTCCCAGATTAGTGAGTTTTATTATCCACACATCACAATATTTTTCTTAAAAAATACTGGATACTCTCAATTTATTGATTAACCTAAGGAACTTTCTACTCCACATGATATGAAAAACAATCAAAGTATACCAAACACCAGGCGATGAATTTGATGGCATATGGTTAGTCAGTGTTATATTGAAGGAGAAAACAATTAGGTTTAACTATGTCTATTTGGTCCAGTTATTTTGTTCTGACATTTTGAAAATCCACAGCCTACAAACTCATGTTTGATTACATTAATACCTGACACATCTGGTTTATTCAGCAATTAACCACTCACTATTCATCATATTCTCCTTTAACTTGATTACACACATTGAGATATCTGAAAATGTCTTCAGGAGAGAAATAAGGGTTAATCAAAGATAGAGGGAAATGTGTGCACTCCATGTTTTGTGACTGATTATATCTTACAAATGTAATCAGCAGACAAATAAAGATAGCCATGCATATAGCCAGTGAATTCATAATCAAAGTCATTAAAAGAGAGTTTGTCATCATACACTATTAGTCAAATGCTATTTGACCAATTTGTTTCCAGCAACTAATGGGACAAATTGATGTCAACTAATTTTACATCTAAAGAGGGGCATTTTCTAGAACTAGAGGGTTTTGGGTTACATTTTTCATCTTTCTTAGGTTGAATTCATTTATCTTGAAGAAATATATTGTAATGCTAATGTCACTGAAATAATACCCAAGAACATATTTGAAAATGGCAAGCTATAATTTATTGTGGCTATGGCGGAGTGGAATGGCCACAAGATCTCCAAAAATGTTTTTATCAAATGGTCAGAAAAGTGTTGACTGGGACACCATTCTGATTCATTATCTTCAGTGTAGTAACATGCCATAGCTTATTCACATGCCACAAATAAGAATTGAAATAAGAGTAGAAAATTGGTCTTTCTATTCTGAAAAAAAAAATCTTAATTTAATCAATTTCTACCTTAGTTTTAAGAGGAATATATTATGCTCCTTTAGGCAAGAGTGATTGTACTGTGTATTATCCTGATCCATATTATTAGGAAATATATATTCAGGCTCTTTAACAACTGAACTATTCATGTGATACGAAGCTAATTTTGATTTATTGTGCTTTCACCACTGAGAATATTATTTCTTTCTTTTTTTAAAATATGTGTTATTCCTGACATAAGTAGGAATTCCTTTAAAGCCACTTGGTTTTGTTTTAAAGCAAAGCTAATATTACAAATCCTGGGATCTAGCAAATCATTAATTAGTTGATAAATAATACAGATTAATTGCAGCAATCTTACAGATTAATTACTTCTGAACTCTTCTTAATAAGTTGAACTTTGCAAAATATGGTTTTCTATCCATTACCTCTTTCTAACATGTCCCCAATTTCAGATATAAATGAATGAAATGTGATAAAATCGCATGACACTGTCCCATTTTCACCCAGGTTAAGTGGTAGTATAACACTAGACATTTTGTTCCCTGGAAGCAGGAGCTCACTGTCTAGAGTTGTAATATAGGGACTGTATTTCTTGTTTTACTGAAGTATCCTCAGTGGATAGTGCTCAAGAAACTACATACGTACGTGCATACATAGGAATAAAACTTAAGTTGACTCTAAAGTGCGCATGTCAACATCTTCTCAAGCCCTATCACAAGTAGCTGCTTTTGGCTGAGAGACTGAAACTGAATTTACCTAGACAGCCCATGTCATTAAAACACCCTTAGCTCCATGAGTGAGGCTACACTAGTTGGCATGGGTGAAACCTTATCCAATTACATTTTTTTCTTTAAACTTGAAACTGGGAATTATCTTAAATGTTGAGGTACTGACTGGAGTCAAGGAATGCTTTCTACCAATTTTTAATTAGTTATAAAGATCACATACTTGCCTCAATAACCAAGTTATTTTGAAGACAACACATAAATACTCAAACACACATTATTACTTGATGTTTCTATTTACAACATTTTGAAGTCTAATACTCAAATCATTATCCAGAAAAAAAGTCTGAGTTCTCAGTAATATCTTTGATATTACTATATAACTCCTATCAATCTTAGAGATAGGTACTTATTTTATGGGGGTTTTTTTAGTAGAAATCAATGATTCTGTTTTCAGCGAGGATAAGATAGTAGATATATGCTCCATGTGTAAACTATTAGCACTGTCCTAAAAAAGAAATAAACTCACAGCTGCTTCTAAGACACTATATTATTAGATCTTAATATTTAACTTAGTTTGCTCACCAAAATCGATTTGTTGTTGCTGTTGTTATGACTGCTTCCAGGTGGTTGTCTGCTTTAAAGAAATACACAATTAAATTAGTTCAGGAATGTTCTATGCCTAAATTACATTTGCTACTTTTATTTTTATTTTGAAGTGCCCTGAAGTGCATCATTTCATTTGGCCTCTGAAAACAATAGCATGACTGCTCTTTGCCATGTGTCTCATTTCTCAAAATATCAGTCAACAGGGAAAGCAACAAGATGATTGAACCTTCTCAGTGGAGATGTCTCCTGCACAGATGCTCTCCCCCACACAAATAACCAAACTGAAGCTGGGCTGCATTTTTATTAAAATAATGCATTTCTTGCCTTCCACAGGGTATTGAGAATCCTTCCTTTGACCAGAAATATTCGGCTGTCAGAAAAGTCATGACATATTTTTTCTATGTTTTTCATTACAAAAACGCATCATGACTTTTCCAACAACCCAATACAATTGCCCTATGAAGAAAATGGGACAGGTTTTTATCATTCCCCAATGATAAAATTTAATATTATGCTTCTTACATTGACTTCTGACAGATCTTTATTCAGACTTAAGATGAACATTCCAAAACTTAGCATTTCCTCAAATATTTCAAATTTCTTAGGTTCATTCTAGAGTCCTTTACACTGAATTCTTTTCAAACCCAAAAGTTCTAAAACCAGTTCAAATTTGTGAGTGATTTACATTTAGAACAGCTTTCTGCTCCTGTGTGTAAAGCTGGATGTCCTTTGGTAACATGAATTTCTGAGCATCAATGTGCACTGCTGCTGTTCCTCCCTCGAAGAAAGAAACATTAAGACATGAAAGCTAGAGCTACAGCAGCAACGTGATTGAGTTTACTGCAGCTTATGAAATCCCTTGCTTTGCTCTGTTTTTCGAATTTTGTCCAAAACCCACATTTTGGTATTTTTCACTTATACCATCTTTATCAGGACTAGCTTGGTTCATAGTTGGAACAGGTAATGACCTAAAAGTTGTGACTTCAGGGATCATCACTAAACTATCCTTCTCTCTACCTTCTTGCTACCCAATCTCTACACGACTGCCTGGACAGCCTTTTAGTAAAGGACGACATTTTTTTTCAGTGCCCAGTAAAGACAAAGTTGGAAATTCAAACACTATTATAAAGAATTGAAAATCCTATAAAAATTAGATGTTCTCTCATGTGTTGATTTTAATGGGAGACATGATGTGAGAGCATAGAGCATATATTACTTCAGGTGAGAGAAACTGGCATTAGATGGATGAAAAGGGAGTCTGAAAATGAAACCTCACAGCTGGCTTTCTATCTTTGCTTATGGCCAATCCTTGCAATTTTAATTCTCCTGAAAAGAACAATACTTGCCTGAGATCTTTCTATGCTACTTATAGAAAACCCTTTATTCTCCTTTTTGGTAGCTAATTCCTGAGAGCATGTAGAAATATTTTGATATTGAAGTTTCTGTGTGCTGTTATAGAGTCCTTCTCACATTCTGTATCATGATCTTATAAGTATTGCCTCTAGTAGTGGGACATACGTCCTAAAATAATTTAGATGTCAAAGGGACTCTATTGCTTTACATTGGGTTCTAATAAAATTATACCCCCAAAAAACTATAATTTGTAAGCCTTAAGTTATTCATTACTGTTACTATTAGTGATTTATGAAATATAGGCTTATTAATATTTATTTATCAGCAGTGTCCAAGTAAAAATAAATGTATACATCTATTTTCTGAGCATTTGATTTATTCATTTTGAGTCTAACATTTAGAAAAGATATTGACAGCATGTGATCCTTTTTATATTAATATTTCATTTTTAATTTAACATAATAAATTATTAAAAAATTAAGTAGAGTTAACTTTTTATTCGTGGATTTAATAATTTTGTATGATAGTTTTTGAACATCTAATTTAGAACTCACTTCTAAAGATGATTATAAGGGCTGGCCGAGTGGCGCGTTGGTTAAGAGCTGGCTTGGGACGCCAGAGGGCCCCGGTTCGGATCCCCAATATGAGGGCCAGTGACATTGCCCTCTACAAAAAATAAATAAATAAATAAAGATGATTATAGGTCAGGAGGCAGCAAACTATGGCCTCGGGCAAATTCAGCTGCAGCTTGTTTTTGTACATAATATGTTACTAGAATACATTCACATCCATTCACTTATGTATTGTCTATGGTTTTGCTACTATAGAAGAGTAATTGTGACAGAAACCATATGGTTTTCAAAGCTGAAAATATTTATTATCAGGCCCTTTACAAAAAAGAGTTTTGCCAACTCCTGCTGTAGACTATCAAAATTTCAGGAGTTTGAAAAATCTTCAGTAACTCAGTAAGATGTTTTGTTATCAAGGAAATAATAAATGTTGTACCTTCAGAAGATAACTTAAATTTAAATGTTTCCTTAATCCGCAGATGCTATAAAAATAAAATAGCCCATGGTAAACATCTAAGATTTTGGACAATACCACAATTAATCTGTTAGACTTGGGGTTTTTGAAAGCCACTTTTTAATATCTGACAGATTATTTGATGACTAAAATTCTTTTAAAAATGTGATTATGAAACAACTAGACAGGAGAGTATAGTAATTTCATATAACACATAACAATGATACATAAAATACAAAAATAAAGTCAAATGTATATAATCAGGATCAAAAAGAAGATAACATTGTTAAGAACTAGAAGCAAAACAGAAACAAAAATACAAAACTCATTCATAATAAAACTGATTATCGAACTAATACAGAGGAAAAGTTATTTTAAAATGAAGGTTAAAGTCAGCTGAGTGGCTCCTTGGTTAAGAGTTGGCTTGGGAGTGCGAGCTCTGAGCAGCAGGGCCCCAGTTCGGATCCCACATGTGGGCCAGTGATGCTGTGCTCTCTACAGCTAAGATAGTGTGAACAACCACTCGACGTGGAGCTGGGCTGCCGTGAGTCACTGGTGATGGCGTAGACTGCAGTGGAGCTGCAGTGGGCTGCCTTGAGCTACCATGAGTGGCCGGCAGCCAGTGCGAGTGGCCAGCAGCCTGCATTGAGCTGCCGTGAGCTGCCATGAGTGGCAGTCCAATGGCCAGAGACTGAGTGCTTCAGCCGGGAAGAGCTCAAGGGTCACAATACCAACATGGGCCAGTGAAGCAACGTCCTCCACAACTAGACTGAAGAATCAAAAAATAGCAACTTGTCTGTTCCCCTTCCGTGATTCCCCAATGCTGTTCCCCTCCCCCAATTCCCCAATAAAATCTTTTAAAAAGGAAAAAATGAAGGTTAAATTTCAAAGTATTCCAGCAACAGTCAAAAAGACAAAAATTCCTCTTATATTCAGTTCTATTAAACATTGTAATAGATTTCTGAGACAATAAAATAAGTGATGAAAAATAAATAAATATAAATATTGAAAAATAGTACAATTTGTTTTTCAAAAGATAAATGTTTGCAAAGAAAATCCACAGAAATGAGGAAAAAATAAATGCTAAAATGTATAAGTTAATTCACCAAAATTGTTAGAAACAAAATCAGTATATAAAACTCAATAATATTCCTATGTTCTATTAGAATATTGGAATATGCAATCAATTATAGGGACAAAAACCATAAAGAACCTAGAAATAAATCTAAAAAGTGATACAAGAACTTTTTTGAGAAAATTATAAAATGCTATAGACATAAAAGAAGATCTGGAGGGCCAGCCGAGTGGCACGTTTGTTAAGAGTTGGCTTGGGACACCAGCTCTGAGCAGCAGAGCCCCGGGTCAGATCGCACACGAGGACCAGTGACTGCTGCACCCTCTACAGCTAAGATGGTGAACAACAGCTCGACCTGCAGCTGGGCTGCCATGAGTCGCTGGAGCGTAGGCTGCAGTGGAGCTGGCCAGCAGCTGGTGTGCGCTTTCATGAGCTGCTGTGAGCCGCTGTGAGCAGCCGTCCAATGGTCCACAAACGACTGCCTCAACCTAGAAGAGCGCAATGATAATACCAACATGGGCCTGTGAAGTGACGTCCTCCACAACTAGACTGAAGAACAAAAGGACGGCAACTTGTCTGTTCCTCTCCCCCAATTCCCCAATAAAATCTTTTAAAAAAAGAAAGAAAAAAGACAATCTGGAAAGATAATGCATACTTAGAGTATAGAAGATTTGAATTTTAAATTAATTTCACCCAAATTAATTTCTACTTTTAAGGCAATTTCAACCAAAATTTCCACATAGTTTTTTGCAAACTGGAGAAGTTATTCATAAAATTAATAAGGAAGACTACAGAGCTAAGAATATAAATTTTAAAAATTTAAGTGTCTAAAAAGAAGGAAGAGAGCAAAATTGTTTGATGTGAAAATTAGTTTGCCCTTAAAAATGGGCAAGATATATTATAAACCTAGAGTCAAGTAGAGTGTGTGGTATTGGCAGGGGACAGATAAACCAAAGGAAGAGCATAGATATTCCATGCATACAAGGAAAGTTGAAAATGATATAGATGCCATTATAAATCAGTGGGGGGGAAAATGAACTATTCAATAAACATTGTTGACACAACTGTTTATCCACATGGAGAGTAAAATTGGATTTCTAGCACACATTACGTAAAATATGTGTATATATATTCAAGTATATGAATGTCCTAAATATTAAATATTAAAGAAATATTAAATATTAAAGAAAACTTTAAACTTCAAAACTTAAAAAATTATAATAAAGGAGAATATTTTATGACCTCAGGGTAAGAAATACTTTCTTAAATAATTAAACAAAAATATTGCAACCATAAAGAAAAAGATTAATAAAGTTGAATAAATTGGAGAAAAATAAGACTACTCAAAAAGGTACCATAAGGGCTATTTCTTTCTTTATTTTCTGTTTGGATGATCTATCCATAGCTAAAGAGGATCAAATATATGGTGATGGAAGGAAAACTGACTCTGGGTGGTGAACACACAATGTGATATATAGATGATACATTGCAGAATTATAACCTGAAATCTATGTAACTTTGCTAATAATTGTCACCCCAATAAACTTTAATTAAGAAAAAAAGTTACCGTAAATGAAGTGGAAAAAAAAATCAAACAAACAAGAAACAGACCTGAAGAGAAAATTTGTAAGATATACAACCAACAAAGGATTCGTATCCAAAACATATTAACCTAATAAAACAAAACTCCTACATACCAATCCAAAAATACCCAACAATCTAGTAGAAAAGTGACCATGGAATATGAACAGAAAACTCACAGAAATGTAAATCTAAGTTCCCAGTAAATTTACGAGAAGAAGTTTAACCTAACTAGGAATAGACAAATTAAAACAAGAGATTATGTCATACCAATCAGATTGGGAAAAATTTAAAAGTCTGATAATCCCAAGTACTGGTGAGGCTTAAAACAATGGAAGTTCTGACACACTACTGGTAAGTTGGGACAAACGCTTTGGAGAACAGTTCAGCAATATGCAAGAAAAGAGAAAAGATTCATTTCCTTTGATCTGGCCATTCAACCTCTGGATATATAGCCCAGTAAAATTCAGATACAGGTGTACAGGAGATTTATACAACAGTGTTCACTGAATCATTGTTTGTAAAAGCAAATAAACACTCCATCAACTAGAGAATACATAGTGGTTACTCACACAATGAAGTAGTTATTAAATAAATTAATAAAAACTTGTCTAAATATTAATACTGAG
Source organism: Hipposideros armiger (assembly GCF_001890085.2). Classification (NCBI taxonomy): domain Eukaryota; kingdom Metazoa; phylum Chordata; class Mammalia; order Chiroptera; family Hipposideridae; genus Hipposideros; species Hipposideros armiger. Next base: position 1,765,881 of record NW_017731575.1, read on the forward strand.
GAAAAATAATTTATATAATATGTGCAGTATGACACCATTAATATGAAGTTTAAAAAGCATAAAAAATAAACATTACTAAGAAGTAAAAGACCTGTACTCAGAAAATTATAAGACACTGATGAGAGAAATCAAAGAAGATACAAATAGATGGAAATATATACCATATTCATGGATAGGAAGAATTAATGTAGTTAAAATATCAATACTACCTAAGGCACTATATAGATTCAATGCAATTCCTATCAAACTAACAAGGACATTTTTCTCAGAAATAGAACATATAATCCTAAAATTTATATGGAACCATAAAAGACCCCGAATAGCTACAGCAATCTTGAGAAATAAGAAAAAAGTGGGAGCTATCATGCTACCTGACATAAAGTCATACTACAAGGCTACATTAATCAAAACAGTATAGTACTGGTATAAAAACAGACACATAGGCCAATGGAACAGAATAGAGAGCTCAGAAATAAACCCATCCATATACGGTCATTTAATCTATGAAAATGAAAGCAAGAATTTACATTGGAGTAAAGATAGTCTATTTAACAAATGGTGCTGGGAAAATTGGACTAACATATGCAAAAAAAAATGAAAACAGACTACCTACTTACACCATATATGAGAACAAATTCAAAATTAAGGACTTAAATGTAAGATCCTGAAACCATAAAATTCCTAGAAGAAAACATAGGGAGTATATTTGCAGACATTACCCTCAGTAATATTTTTACTGATATATCCCCTCGGGCAAGGGAAATAAAAGAAAAAATAAACATATGGGATTACATCAAACTTCAAAGTTTTTTTGCAGCAAAGGAAATCATCAATAAAACAAAAAGGCAGCCTAGTGAATGGGAGAAGATATTTGCCAATGATATATCTGATAAGGGGTTAATATCCAAAATTATGAAACACTCATTCAACTCAACACCAAAAAACTAACAATCCAATTTAAAAATGGACAGAGGATAGGAAGAGGCATTTCTCTAAAGAGGACATACAGATGGCCAACAGGCATATGAAAAAATGTTCAACCTCACTAATCATTAGAAAAATGCAAATAAAAACTACAATGAGATACCACCTCACTCTGGTCAGAAGTGCTGGTGAGGTTGTGGAGAAAAGGAAACCCTGGTGGGACTGCAGATTGGTGCAACCATTATGGAAATCAGTATGGAGGTATCTCAAAAAACTGGAAATAGAACTACCATATGACCCAGTAATTCCACTCTTGGATACCTATCCAGAGAAACCCAAGATGCTAATTCGAAAACATATATCCACCCCTGTGTTTATTGCAGCGCTATTTACAATAGCCAAGACTTGGAAACAACCAAAATGCCCATCGGTAGACGACTTGATTAAGAAACTGTGGTACATTTACACAATGGATTATTACTCAGCTATAAAGAAAAATGAAATCATACCATTTGCAACGATATGGATGGACCTAGAGACTATTATGTTAAGTGAAATAAGTCAGTCAGAGAAAGACAAATACCATATGATCTCACTTATATGTGGAATCTAAAAAACAATGAATGAGCAAAGTAAACAGAAATAGTCTCAGAGACACAGAGGAAAAACCGATCGTTGCTAGTTGGGAGGGGGTGGGGATGAAGGAGAAGGGGAAGGGACGAGACAATATAAATTGGTAACTACAATATGGCATCAGGGATATGAAAGACAGTTTGGGGAATATAATTAATAATATTGTAAATATTTTCTAAGGTGTCAGATGGTCACATGTCTTCTTAGGGAGACCACTTCATGGATGAGGTAGAGGCTTGATCACTGCACTGTACACCTGAAGCTGATGCTGATGTTGTATAATATTGTATGTCAGCTATAATTGAATATATATACGGAACATGGAGTATAGTGTGGGAGTGGAGTCAAGGGAATTGTAATAGATATGTATGATATGGGGGGGAGTGGGGCAATGGATTGGAGGGGCGTTGTCACTTTGAGGGGTAAAAAGTATAACTATTGCACTGTGTTGAACAGCTGAAACTAATCTAAAAAAATGTTTATTTCACAACAAAAAAAGGCAAAAAAAATAAATATTACTTACAGACACATTATTGTAAGTGTAGTAGGAATGACACAAAAACATGCCTGGAAATAAAAAAATACAAATACAGAATGACAGTTACTCAGAGGAGACAAGAGAGGGAGTCAGGTAGGGGTTCTCAGGTAGTGTCAACAGAATCTCAAATTTTTATCATTTTTAATCTTTAAGAAATTATGCTAATAAACATATATCAGTATTTATGCTAATAAATATATCAGAAATTATGCTACTAAACATGCATCAGTATTTATTATATGCCAGGCAATTCCCTAAGCTCTTTATATGTATTAATATTTTTAAACCTCATAAAAACTCTATGAGATATTATTATATCAATTTTACATTTGAGAAAAGGAAGCACAGGCTGGTTAAGTAACTTACCCAAAGGTATAAAGCAAGGAACTTGCTTAGATAATAGAACAGGGATTGCATCCAGGGAGTATCACTTTGGAGTCTGGATGCTTAACTGTCGTACTATACAGGCCTGCTAGCCTGTGAATATGGGGAAAATCCGACAGTTGACAGAATTGGAGTACATGGTGTTTTTAAAAATTATATCACACTATAATAATTTTTTTATATTGTAAATGTTTTAGTTTGACAAATATATATATATATATATATATATATATATATATATATGCCTTAAAAGAATAATATTTATAAGAATGAGGCTTCCCAATTCAATTCCAACCATTTTATCTAATGATAATATTAGTAGTAACAGTAATGACAATAAATGATATTCAGCCTTCTCTTATTTTATAAGCATTCATTTATTTTTGTCTTCAAAATATTCCTGAGCAGAATTTCTTAAAAATAAGACTCAATAGTACCATTATATGGAAACCAAACTTGGCTATTATTTCTTCATGAGGGGTAACCATTATGCCGTTTATGTACTTATATTATCTTAATCATTAGCATGACATTGGGAATTCTCTGCAGGAATGTACAAGAGCAGCTGTGAGGGGGCTTTTGTACTTAGGGAATTAAAAACATATTCAATAAAGGAGAAAGCAAAATAAGGAAATTGGTAAGATAACTTTAGTTTACTTTCCCTATATCAGCAGTTATTTCACAGTAATCATGGACTCTCCTTAAAACAAGTAAAGTGTAAATTCTGTCCTGTTTTCAAGAGATCTTTGTGGAGACAAACAATCCTCTCTGTTGATATGAGTCTTGAGTCTTCACGTGTGGAAATGAGCTGGCGTGGAAAGACATTGCAGAGGACCAGCAGATCCCGAAGGCAAAAGGGAAGAAGCTGGGGTGAGAAAATCAGACAGCTGCTGGAAACACCAAAAAAAAAAGTGAATAAATGAATAAATGAAGTTTGCCTCTATGTCTGCCATTGTCTTCTTCCCGGAAGCCAAAGGCATCTTTTATTATTAAAAAGTATTTTCCTAGACTAACCATCAACAGATTTGTGTCTAAGGAGCATGGTTTTACTCTTGATTCAAAAAACCAATCCCACAGTCCTAAATTCTAGCCTCAAACCCCAAAGGATGAAGCAGCAAACATTGCTAAGAGAAGTGATAGTGCAAAGGTGGGGAGGGGAGTTGGTGAGACCTCGATTGTCCCATAGTCTATTGGGTTTCTGCTACCCACAACTGTTTGCACCAGGGTAATTTTGACCATGAACTCTGTCATACATGATTCGATTAAAAATTGATGGGGAAAAGTCCTGATGACGGCAACTCATGTTATGCGCCGCTCTATCTACAAATCTAAAAGTCAGCAAGGATCAAAAGGTTAAATGTACTGTGATAGTTTTTCTTTCTACATAGAAGAAAAAGCACTTCCCTAACTTTTCTGGTCCTGAGCCTTATTTGTTTGTTTTGTGAGCATAATATGACATGTTTTGGATCTATGTCATTTAACTAATGCCAAATTGAACATCATTGTTGTGACAACTTACATGTACATGCTATTTCATACTGTCACTATCATTTTTTGATATTAAAAAATATTCACTACTTAGAATTTCTATGTAAAGTATGACTAAAAGCAACTTTATTTTTTTTCTGTTTTGTTTGTTCACTTATTTTGTTCTTTATATTTCACATATAAGAGAGATCATATGGTATTTGTTGTTGTCAGTCTGACTTATTTCACTTAGCATAATACCCTGCAGATCCATCCAGGTTGTATGCAAATGGTAAGAATGAAAACGATTTCATTCTTTTTATGGCAGAGTAATATTCTGTTTGTAAATGTACCACTTCTCTATCCAATCATCTATTGATGGGTACTTGGGTTGCTTCCATATCTTGGATATTGGAAATAGTGCTGCAATGAACATAGGGGTGCATATATCTTTTTGAATTAGTGTTTTGGATTTCTTTGAATAAATAACCAAAAGAGGAATTGCTGGGGCATAAGGTAGTTCTATTCTTAATTTTAAAGGAACCTCTAAACTGTTTTCCACAGTGGCTACACCAATTTGCAATCCCACCAACAGTATACAGTTTCCCTTTTCTCTGAATCCTCATCCACACTTGTTTTTTGTTGATTTATTGATGATAGTCTTCCTGACAGATGTGAGTTGGCATCTCATTGTGATTTTAATTTGCATTTCTCTGATGATTAGTGACGTTGAGCATCTTTTCATATGTATATTGGCCATTTCTATGTCCTCTTTGGAGAAATGTCTACTCAGATCTTCTGCCCATGTTTTAATTGGATCATTTGTCTTTTTAGTATTGAGTTGTATGAGTTTTTTAAATAACTTTTGGATATTAAACCATTATCAGATGTATAAATTGGCAAATATCTTCTCCCATTTCATAGGATGTCTTTTCATTTTGGTGATGACTTCCTTTGCTGTGAAAAATCTTTTTAGTTTGATGTAGTCCCTTTTGTTTAGTTTTTCTTTTGTTTCCCTTGCATGAAGAGATATCTCAGTAAAAATATTACTAACGGTAATGTCTGAGAGTTTACTTCCTATGTTTTCTTCTAGGAGCTTTATGATTTCAGATCTTATATTTAAGTCTTTAATCCATTTTGAGTTTATTCTTGTATATGGAGTAGGAAGGCAATCCAGTTTCACTTTTTTTGCATGTATCTGTCCTGTTTTCTCAGCACCATTTATTGAATTGACTGTCTTTACCCCAAGTAAATTCTTGCTTTTTTTGTTATAGATTAAATGACCATATAGTCATGAATTTATTTCTGGGCTCTCTATTCTGTTCCATTATCTATGTGTTTGTTTTTATGTCAATAACATGCTGTTTTGATTAATGTGGCCTTGTAGTATAATTTGATATCAGGTAGTTTAATACCTCCCTTTTGTTCTTCTTTCTTAGAAGTTACATGGCTATTCAGGGTCTTTTATGGTTCCACATAAATTTTAGGATTATTTGTTCTAGTTCTGTGAAAAATGCCATTAGTATTTTGATAGGGATTGTATTGAATCTATAGATTTTTTATGGACTTTTTACAGACTTTTTGCTGTTCTGATTGGGCGTTTTCTACTACCTTGTCTTCCAAATCCCTTATTCAATCCTCTGCTTCATCTAGTCTGCTGATTCCTCCTAGTGTATTGTTCATTTTAGTTATTGTATTCTTCACTTCTGACTGGTTCTTTTTTATGGTTTCGATGTCCTTTTTTATGCTTACTATCTCTTTGCTGAAGTTCTCACTAAATTCATCTATTCTTCCCCTAAGCTCATTGAGTATTCTTATAACCGTTGTTTTGAACTCTGTATCTTGTAGGCCGCACGCCTCCATTTCGGTAGTTCTTTTTCTGGAGTTTTATCTCCTGTTCTTTCATTTGTAACTTATTTCTTTGTTTCATTATTGTGGCTGCCTCTCTGTCTTTGCTTCTATGTGTTAGATAGATCTGCTACATCTCCCAGTCTTGCCTGGGTGGCCTTATGTAGTAGGTGCCCTGTGGGGTCCAGTGGCACAGTCTCCCTGGTCACGTGAGCTGGGTGCTTCAGGAGTGTCCATTGTGTGAGTTCTGTGTGTTCTCCTGTTATAGCTGAACCTTGATTGCTATTGGCAAGTCAGTGGGTGAGACCGACCCTCAGCCTGACTGGCTGTGGGGTTTGGCCACATCTATAGCTTATGGACTGCTGTGCAAGGGGCTTACACTGCAGAACAGGATTCACCCCAGTGGGCTCTGATGCCTGCTGAGACCACCATTTGGGTGTGCTTCTTGTGGGGCTAATTGGGTGGTGCTCTGCTGTGGTTTCAAGCTGATGTCCAGGTATGTCAGTTCTGGGGCCTTGTAGCAGGGGCTCCAGTGTAGGCCTAGGTTAGCCACTGCCTATGACTGGCTGGAGGCTACCTGGTAGGAGCTGCAAAATGATTTGTGGTTAGTCCCTACCTGTGCTAGACCAGAAAGCACATTGGAGAGGCCACGCCGTGAACCAAGGATGGCTGCCACAAGTACCCACTTGGGGTAGCTTCACAAAACGCCCATGACACCCCAAGGCCTGCTGCTGCCTGTTGGCTCCTGTGAGGCTTAGCCACTGATAAGGCCTTCTGTGGTATGCAAGTTGGGTGAGGCAGGGTCTCAGGATGTCAACGGGGTAGGATGAGTAGTGTTCACCAGGTTAGATTCTGGTTTGGTGCCAGTGCTGAATGTGAAGCTACTCAGCAAACGTCTCAGAGCACACCAAGACCAGCTGCCACTCACCTGGAGTCCCCAGACCCTAAGTGTTGTCCAAGAAAAAGTGCAATGTGGGCAGGGCTGGCTGCTAGCAGAGAAATTATCTTTAGTGTTGCATGAGTTGAGTAGGGCAGGGTCTCAGGGAGTCACTAGGGTGAAGCGAGTGAAGCTCGCTAGGCCAACTCAGATTCATATTTAGCCATGTGAGGGAAGGTTCAACACAGGAAAAAAGACACCCACCTGCCAGCTGCATGGGAGAATAATTCTACACAGGGAAAATGGCAACTGTCCCTCCAGTCCTTGCCTTGAAGGCACACAACTCAGTCTCTCCCCATATGTCTCTAATGCCTTCTGAGTCACTGTCCCTCTGCTGGAGCCCAGGGTGAGTGCTTGCAAACAAGAGAATCTGTGCATGGGCCTTTTAAGAGGACATCTGGGTTTCCCTCAGCCTTCTATCCCACCCTGATGGTCGAAATCTTCACTATTTTTCACAGCCAGATACTGTGGGGGTTCCTCTTCCCAGTACCAGTAACCAAGGCTGGGGAGCCTGGTATGGGGCTGAGGTCCCTCGTCCTCTGGTGGGACCTCAGTAGTCAAGATATCCCTCCTGATTCTCAACTGCCACACAGAGGTGTGGGGCCAGCCCGCTCTGCATCTCCGCTACTCCTACCAGTCTCGATGTAGCTTCTTCTTTATATCCTTAGTTATAAAACTTCTGTTCAGCTAGACTTCATATGGTTCTTCACATTCATTGTTCTGCAATTTAGTTGTAATTTTAATACGGTCACCAAAGGAGACAAGCACAGTGTTTATCAACTCTGCCATCTTAGATCCTCTGCCTGCTCCCAAAGCAACTTTAGAATACATTATTTTTTTTTACTGATGTGTTAAATACAATCTATATGAGAACATTAAAACTTTTATGCAAATGTTGGTTAAAGGTAAAACCCCAGCGCCCTCTTCTCACTAGGTTGCCACCCTAAATACATTCCCGTGATCTACATAGTATATTTGACACCCAAAGAAGGCAATATTTTCATATTCCATCTTCTACATGTCAAAGTTATTTTCAATAATAATCATGAAAAACACAAATCTATTATCCATATGAACCAAAATTTGTACTTACTGAGCTAAAATAGCATACCTTACAATTCTTTCACTGTTCTAAATTAATACATGAGTGGTCACATAGAATTGAAATGACTCTAGTTTTGTTTCTTCTTCATAGTCTTCTCTGTGCTATCATGTTTATTTCAAATCTACTGTTCAAATGCAGGAATATATGAAGCAATACATAAAGTACCACAAGGTTGGAGACAGGATGTTTAACTGAATGCATGTAGCTGAGTCTCCAGGTATGGGGGATGGGTGCTACTGTTCAACAAATTAACTTTCATGCAGACTGCAATATTCATTAAAGGATAAGTAGTAAAACTATCAAGAGTACCCACAGTAATCATTCAGTAGTTTAATAAAATATTTTTTGGAGAGGATTTTTTCACACTAACATTATTTTTTAACACTAACATTGTTTAGAATTGCTTCCATGTGGTGATTAAAAAAAAGGCAGGCCAAATTTTGATCAGTTTTATTATTATTTTTAAATTCCCTACATCCAATCATCCCATTATTGCCATCAGTTGGGTGAACTGCTCCCATCACTCCAGACTTGGTAAGCCACTGGCATATCCTATTTAGAAATTCTAGAACCTGGGCCGCTCCCCTGAAAGCCTGAGCTCTGAACAGCAATTGCTGTCCTTAGAAATTTGGTGTGACTGGTCATGTCTTCATCTGGCTTCTACATCTACTCTGTTGTTTCACTCCCATCTTTCTAACAGAAGTGCCTGCCTTGAGAAGAAATAACCTCCCAAACTGATCCGTTTCGGGTAAAGGGGTAGAAACTGCATTCATCACACCAACCCAGGTGATGAGAGAAACCTGTAATGAGGGTTGAAAATTTGCAAGAATTGTTGCACTAGAGAATAAATGGCTAGAATTAAGGTCTCATTAAATAATATGCTTTTCTTCTCTCTAGTAGATAAAACTTTTGTTTGAAACTTTCGCAACTGCAGAGAGAAATAGTGCTATATGGAAAAGAGACTAACGTTTATTGAGCACTTACTGTTTATCAGCACTCTACTTACCTTATCTCATTTAATCCTCATAGACATCATTTCTATTCTACATTATAAATGTTTTGTAGATTATAATAGGGAGTTTACACACAGAGGTAAGCTGAACAGTATGGGAAAATTAGCTTTTGTTAAACATTCATTATGTGAGAGGCACTGAGCAAATTGCTTTAAATGCAAAATACATTTTATTATTCTCAGAGTACATAGAATGAAACTCAGCTCAGAGTTTATAATATTCAGACTTAGCTCACCCCACATTAATATAAACTAGTAAGATTCAAACCCAAGACTGTATCCCTCCATAAAATCTGCCTAATTTACTACCATATGCTTTTTCCTGTGAAAGTAAGCAATGGCTAAAGGCACTAAAAATAAATCAGACCAGACCTAATGAAAGTCAAGTTCAGAGTCTGAAATAAATTTAATAAATTCTGTCTCCTGATTATAAGAATTTGTGTCTATGGGAAAATGTGATGTGTGTTGGCTGCAGACAAATGGTTTCGCTATCCTAGCCCAGTAAATAGAGTGGAACAAAGCAGTCATGTTTAGAAGAGAAAGAATGTTGACAAACTGACAAGAACCCATGCAATTATTACCTCCATGCTTTAGTTGGGCCCTGCCCCCAGAAGCAGCAGAGACTGGAGGATTCCAGTGTGAATAATTTATCTGGGAGGTGACCCAGAATATACTGGCCGGGGAGTGGGCTAGTGAAGTGGGGAATGGGAGGAAGTTCTTGAGGCCATTCGGATTTTGTCTGACTGGCACTTTGTGGTTGATGTGATATATAGAAAAGATTGGCGAGTCCCATGGTTGTGTGCTTCTTGGGGCAACTCCTTCTTCATAAAGTAGGTCATACAAGACAATATCATGGTAGATTTCACGTTCATGCACCAGCATTCTGTGAGCTCTCAGAAAACAGTGCTGGATGAGGTGCTTGGAAAGGAAAGAGAAACCTATACTCAGAACATATGTCAGTTCAAATATGGTGAATTGGTGCTCTCCAAAGTGACAAGAACCCAATGTAATCAACTGGACACCAAATGCAGCGTGCTAGCCCCAAAATCTGAAGGGGTTTATCAAATACTGTGTTTTTTTCTTAGTAGTAGGAGGTTCAAGGTGTAACACTTGTGCTTGGACCCCAGACAACTGGACCTCTAAAAATTTCACTTGCACTTGATAACCAACCTTTTATCTCTGTAGGGCTTAGCCTCTAACCCCAGGTATAAATGTTTCTTACCAGGGAATCCCTCATTGTTGCCCCTTTCTGTTCCTCAAGTTGAATGAACAGGATGTCATCAATGTGGTGGACCAACGTGATGTTTGGGGGAAGGTCCAGATGTCAGGGACCCTTAGACTGTACTGTGAAAGAGAGCGGGAGAATTAACAAAACCTCAGGATAAGGCCTTTAACATGTACTGATATCAATTCCACATGAATGCAAACTTATTCTTCTTCCTGGTGGTGACTGAAAAAACTCAATTACCAGATCAGCTGTGGCATGATTTGTTCTATAAGAATAATACATCTGGCACCACAGCTGAGATTAGGGTTAACATTGGTGGGTTTACAATAGCCTTTTGTCACCCACCGCAATGCACCTCTTTATACTAAAAGTGAGACTGACAAGTTAAATATGTATATAATAAAGATCCTTTAAGTCTTTGAGGGTGGCTCTAATCTTTGCCATTTTCCTCAGGGACAGCATTGTGTCCAATGTTCTCTCTTGGCTGGAAAAGAGGGGGCAGTTTCAGGGGTTTCCACTTGGCCTTTCCTATCATTATGGCTCTTACCTGACAGATCAGAGAATTCATCTGAGGTTTCTTCGAGGTGCTAAGAATATCAAATCTGATTACATACTCAGGGACTAGGGAAATTACCCAGGTGGGTCTGTGGACGCATTCAATCCACCGTGAGACACACTTGCGCCAAAAATCCATTTATCATCTGGCATCTGTACAATTCGTCCCCAACCCCAGCCCCTTAAAAGGGGCCATGATGGTGTTTCGAGTCCCCTTGTGAAATTGTCTTCAAATGTTGTATTCAGGAGTCCCAAAAGGATTTGCATATTTCCTTTCACTCATTGCTTAGCTAGTCTGGAAATGGTAACAGGTTCCTCAGAGAAAGGGTTTGGGAAATTGTTCCTGATGCTTCCTGTGGTGTTTCAGAGGATTTCCTAAAGGAACTTAGCCTCTCAATTCAATTAATGGCTTCCTCGCCTAAGAATTGGAAACCTGAGCAAGGAGTCAACATTTTCAATTGCAGTACTTGAAATCCCCCACTCTTGATCATTTTTGGTTCTGTTGGTTAAATGGCACTCTCATTGGCTACTCATTTTTCTTGCCTCCAGAAATACCATAGCCTATTGGCCATTGTTACAGATCCCTGCTGTTCAGCACCCTCACTGCCATTCTAGTCTGCTGCCCTTTTCAGACTTCCATTCCCCTTGCCTCTGATAGTGAAATGTAACTACCTGGCTTCTGAGGTTCTGAAATCCTTCCATCTCTTGTGACACTAGGGAGCCCATTTCCATAGTGGAATTCTCTTTACAACACCGGCCAATGGAATAAGTTGTCAGGTTTAAAAAGAAGAAAAAAAGAAACAACAACAACAACAGCAGGATGCCCAGTTAAATTTGTATTTCAGATAAACAATGAACAATGTCTTAGCAAAAGTATGTCCTAAGCATTGCATTCTCCATTCTCTCTGGCAGCCTTACTGATAGAGGACTAGTTAAACTCTTTACTGCTTTAGAGAAAAGAGTGTCTATGGGCCCCTCCCAATATGTATAGGCAGTTAGTGAGATCTCTGGTCTTATATGTTTGTTCTAGCATGACCAGCTCTCTGAGCCTTTGACCCCTGCCTCAACACTCTGAAAAGGAATTTCTGGTATCTCCACCTTATTTGTTGTTTTCCACAGCTTTTTCCAAGCTGTAAGGTGATGCTTCTGAAGCACAGGCATCCTAGGCAGGATATAAAATCCTCAGTCCTGGGAGAACTCCACCGTGGTAATAAGCTTTCCCTTTTCCAGTCCTACTTTCCACCCCTCACTACAGTCCAGCTTCCTTCCCAGGCATGTTCTCCTGGTTTATCCTGGTGCATTTTAGACAGGTCCTGTGGCTATCTCAATAAATAATCCCCTTTCTCCCATAGTAAGCCATGTTGTGATGTGGCCCTAGTTATTAGTCTAGAAATAGAAAGAAGAGGTGAGAGCAGAACTTGAGGAAGATTAGTATAATCTAGGGAGTCATCTGCCTAGGTTGGGTCTTTGCATGGTGTTCAGAAAAGAGAAGGCTGCTATTTTCTAACAAGGAGGGTGGTATACGTGCCACTTATCCTAGTCCAGAGGGTTCAGGGGGATATGGGGTTCAAGGTCTTCACATGCATCTTCTAAATGTCCTCATCCCAGGTCTCAAGGTCCAATTGTTCTCTATCAGAGTTCTGATTTTACTGTTGATGGCCATGAATTGAGCCTTCTGGGTAACATAGCTACTCTTACCATCAGATCCTGGCTTGATTTTTCAGCTACCCTCCAATTGTAGGAAATGAGAATCCCTCTATACACTTCCATAAAGACTTTTTGGATGCCTTGAGATCAGAGTTGGGTGGCCTGAAGCTTCTTTCAGCACTTCAATTATGCTTAACAATAATCAACTCACGCCATAATCTTTCATTATCACTGTCCCTTTGTCTCTCAAAATGCTAGAGCTATTTCATAAGCTACCTCACCCCCTTGAAACTGTATCTCATTCCACAGCTGAAGTCCTAGTAATGGTGATGCTATGGCATACCAGAAGTTATCACTTCACTCCCCAACTTTTATTACCAACTACCTTAATTTGGATTCCTCCAGAAGCAAAGCCTGCAATGAAGATTAGAGTGCAAGGTTTTGATTTAGGACATGATCTCAGAAAACTGGGAAAGGAATGAAGAAGTGAGAGAAAAAAAGGAAGGCAGCCAATAAAGGATGTATTAGCAAACAAGTTACCACCTTGAGTGATGTAGCTTAATCCCAGTGTAGGATGCAGGCCTCAGGGTTTTCTACCAAGGGACTAGGGAGCTGGGATATTGATCTGGCAACCCTCTTCAGTAGTTCGTTAAGGACTGCTCCAGACGCAAGAGAAACATTAATTGTTCAGAACTCCTGGCCTGCCCTATGATGCAGCAGAGCAGAAAGCAGACAAATGTTGGCAGTTGGGAGCTGGTGGCTCACACTGAAGTGGTGAAGCCTGAGGAGAGAGTGATGAGCAGCAACAGAATTTTGCACCCAGTGCATCAGAATTCTCAGATCTGACTTATCCAACAGATCCTGGTCTCTTTGGAGACTGATGTGTATCTTTTTTTTTTATTTTACAAATTAGTTATTTGATTTTTTAAATACTAAATCTATTTCT
>NW_017731575.1:1779399-1802361 GCF_001890085.2 Hipposideros armiger
TGTGTGTGTATATATATATATATATATATATATATATATATATATATAAAATCCTCTATCCTCTATCATGTTTTTTCTACCCAACAGTGTAGTGGTTATCTTTCCAAATCAATACGTTAGTATATCAGGTACATAGTAATCCAACATATAGTTAGAACATAATGCATATTATGTTCTAAATTAGTACTTAATGCATTTAAGAAGTTTACTAACAATGAACATCTAGTTAGTTTTCCATCATTTGTTATTATAAAGGTTCTTATGTGAATAACTCTAAAGTCTTTTCACATATGTGAAAGTGTATCTACATGTGTAAGTGTATCTATAGCATAAATTTGAAGTAGAATTGGTATTTCAAATGCTGGGTGCATTTTTCATTTTTGACAGCTATTTGGCAATTATGTTTCTAAGAGTTTAAATGGACTAAGGCTCTAAAAACTTGAATGAATTTGCTAATATACCTCCTTCCTGTCGGAAAATCTTAACTTCTTTAAATTGGTAAGACAGGTAAGTTAAAACTTCTAGAAAATATCCTTAGTCTGTAAAATAGTCAATAGACAATTTGAAATTGTCAGTGGAATTTTTATACTAAAGAAATGTCCAAAGCAATGATTAAAATAATTTACTTGCTACTATGTATACATAATTGATTAGATCCTGGGGGAAAACAATTCTATTTTTAGAGGATGAATATGGAAAAAATTGACAGCTTTTTCTTAAAAACAAAGGAAGCCCATTTTTGGCAGGTCAGTTCTGACAGATCATGTAATAGCTTTGTGAGATAAAAGCATTTGTGAGAATCCTCACATTTTGAAGTAAAAAAGACTTCAGTTGGTAACTATTCTGAACAGACTAATTTCCTAATCAGTATTTGAATTAGAGTTTAACAACAACAAAAAAATCAGTTGTTATTTTGTTGTTGCCAAAGAATTACTTTCCATAAACTTTTGAATTCCAGAGGTTTTTCTTTATGACACTGTTGACATCATTGCCAGAATCCATCAAAAAGCATGTGGCAAAAGCAAACTTTAACTGCATTTACTTTGATTCAGACAAGCTACCCTCACTATCCACTTTTGTTGGAAAAAGGAAATTAATTTCTTATACTCCCCTCAGGCTGAAAAGCCAGTCTATAGCATGCACACCAAAAATCCTTCTCTTTCCACCTGCAAGATTGATTAATCTATAGAATAAAAAATGTAAATCTTTGGGGATCTTGTCACTTTTATGGTGTGCAGAAGATGAATTCAAGCAGGATTTCAATATTGCTTGGGCCTCTGGCCCCAAAATAATATAGCCATGTCACCAGAGGAAAGTCTGTGGGAACATGCTGTGCTGTAACAGTTTACAGATTCATAAAAAGTATTGATCAAGCTTTGTCTCCTGTAATTCTAAATAGAGTATTAAAGGATTTTGTCTTCTATACTGTAGTAGCCCAATAATGCCAAGCATGGCAATGAACAAATACATGGAAATCAAATACAACCAACAAACACAAAAGCATCTGGCTGTGTGTTTAACTCAACTATCATCAAGTTAATGGTGCAGTCATATGTATCTTGCCCTTTTAATTAAATAATGAGCCCTTTCCTGATGGGCAGCTTTATGCTTGGTCACACTGGCTGTTTGTGGAAGCAGAGCTGATAGGTAAGCCATGGCAGAATAATTTGTACACTTTCCAAAAAGCATTCACCCACTTCCTTTCTGGTTATAATCTCCTGTCCATTTCTCTAAGTTTTTGCTGGTGTATTGTGCATTCAAATATTAACAACATCAACATGGCAACGATGCTGACATTTCAACCTGGCTCTAGTTCTCAAATTAAAAGATCAGACAACTCTGAACACTTATTTTCTGAAACAGACTGTCAACAAATCACAACATTTATTTTTTATTTATTTTTCTGAAATTATAACTATGGATATTTTTCCCCACAGATAATGAAATGTAACTTTTTCTGTTGACCCAAAAGTTGTCAGCATCGCTAAGATTTTATATCTCTTTGGTCAACGGCACTTTTATTTTGAGATGTTTTTGTAGATATTTTCTTTGGGTAGGAAGAAATCGAGATCAGAATGTTAAAATTCTTTCACCATTCTGTGACAAGAAAACTTCAGTTATATGAAGGAGATATTTCATATCAAATAATATTTATACTGTTGGCAATAGGTATAGATTCTGTAAATAAATTTACAGTGTGTGCTATTGTAAAAATCTGGAAGTCTCTGATCCTTTTGACATAGAAGAACATATAAAGATATCAGTCTATTTGCATATATCATTCCTAACATCTATTTCCAAAGTTGTGTTTCCTAACATGAAGATAGTCTCAAAGAACAGAGACGTTTCTCTATTTTCTTCCTTTAGGAAGGATTGGTGAGTAGGGCAGCTTTGAGGTACTGGGCATTCTCTAGAAAAAGCACATTTCCTTCATTGGTTTGTCAGTCAAAGACCTAAAACCTAATTGCTAAAAATGTTATTTGCATTTTTGCAACAATGACTATTCAATAGTGGTTAACAGGCATTTAAATGTTTCTCTAATTAAATTGGGAAAACAACTAATCTTCATTATTAATGGATTTCTTAAACAGGCTTTCAACAGAGCATTGGGACAGTTAGTGACAGCTTGTTTACCTCTATAGATGAGAGATGTTATGTTTCTCACTAGTCATTTTAGGGTAAATTCAGGTTATAATTTTTATTTTATTGTTGAAGAAACCCGACTTCTTCCTGGGTCCAAATAAGAGAAAAATTGCCAACTACATTGAGCTCAGAGATTATCTTTTATCTTGAAGAAATAAATTCTCCATCTAATAATGCACATATTTTTAATGGCAAATCAATATCACTTCAAGAAATAAATCTTTAAATCTCAAAGACATACTCTGAATTTTAGATGAACAATAAATTAACAGCATCCACAACTTTATTAATACAATATATTACCATGAAGATGCTTAAACAGTGCAATAATGTGGTGTAAGATCCAGTAGAGAAACATTACTCTGTTCAATAAAGTTTTCAATCATTTCTGTGGAAATAGCTACACAAATGAGTATTCTTGAAAAAATAGATCACAAGATATAGCTTGTACACACACTACATAAGTAATATGTAACCTGAACTAAATTTCTTTTTCTGTAAAATGAGAAAGCTAAGCTAGAGGTTTTTCAAAGATTCCCATGATTCTATAAGTAGTCTCATCATAAGAACATTTGCTACTATGCTTTGCAGTCCAGAGACCTGGCATTTGGACATCCCATGGGAGGGGACATAACTGTGTCCCTACCAACCTTTGGCCATCTTAGGCAAATTTAATCAGATCTGGGTCAGACTGCTAGCTCCATAGCGAAACCCATGCTTCCAGTGTAAATCCGCCTTCAGGAAGTTCTGCATTTCCCCATATTTCACAAAGACATCTGTCTAAAGCATAAACAGGGAGTAATCGAAGGCCCTAAGCTACATTCTCAAACCAGGCCTCTGCCATTCTATATCTCTCCCATGACTGACAGTGAACATTCCTGGAGGGGAAGTTAGGTAGTTACACACATAATTCCTTGGCTGTGCATGGCTTCTTTTAAAATGTAATCATTAGCAGTGTACACACACAAAAAGCCCTTCAGTGGGTTCCAGGGCTCCTAGGACATGTCCAAAATTAAAAGAAATGTCATCTACTGACTCCAGGAAGTGCTATGAAGTGACAACAAAAACTGCTGAAGAATTAGTAGATACCAAGAACTTCTTTCAAGCTGCTGATCATTTTTTCTCTTTCTTGAACTTTATTAAAGAAAGAACAATGAAGATAAATCTCTAGAACATAGTTAATTTTCTGGGATTCTTCCCTTCAAAATGTGACATTGGATTTCCAAATCATGTACACCAGAGCGTATGTACATGGTTCCCAATTGTACTAAGGAGGCGAGAGGCTGAAATCCTAAAACGTTCATCTTCCAACTTTCTCCAGCCTGCAGCCTGTCTTTGGATCATCGATAATTGCCTGAACAGCAGCTATGGCTTCATTGCTTTTTGTCTGTAGCTCTTTGAGCTCTTCTATGTGCAGCAATAGCAGAAATTGAGCAGCTTCATTAAGAACTGCATCTCTTGTGTCAAAACCAAAAATATGCTTGTCTAAAGCAACAGGCAAGCTGATCATTTTGATATTGTGATTTATTCTACCCTGCTTGGTTCAAATTTCTTTGGCTTAATAATTAGAAATTGTTTAATGCAGTGTTTAGTTACTAATTTGATGACTCAAGTTTCTGAGATGTATAGCCACATCCTTTTCAACAGGTTTGGATGTCTCTGGAACTTACTCATGGGCGAACAGTTACTTTTGTTTCACCCATCACATTTAACATATAAAATATCTCATTCCCTTCCGAAAGTGAAAAATAATTCTAACTTAGAACAGTTACATTGGGCAAATTGGAAGGTAAATAGTTAAAAATATATCCGCTTATATATTCAGAGGAAAAAAAATCTGTGAGAAGCTAAAGAATGATCAATACCATTCAATGGATTATCAAAATCCTGAGGCATTTGTTCTCATGTTTTATATACGTGCCAGCCTTTGTCAGTGGGCTAACTTCTGTCAATAAATAGATTGCAGTGAAAAACAGACACAGAGCGAGTGAGAATCAAAGCTCGCTTTACTGTATTTATTCTATTTTCTGGCTTCACCGGAATTTTTCTTTCATTATTCCATAAGGGACTGTCCTCCCTTATCCTTCACCTGCCCTCACCTGTTTCACTATTATCTGGCACATGGCACTGCTATGACTTGTCTTAAAATCCTGCAACAGTGCTTTGAAGCTAATGACAGAGAGAGGGAGAGAAAGATTGATTTTCCAAGACAATACATGGGGATTATATCAACTAGTTTTAAGTATTTAATATAGCATTAAATCATTAGAAGCAATATGTAAAATATTGAGCTAGGTATTTTGTGTTTTGTTTACATATCTTTTTACCTTTAAAAGGTTTTTCTTTCTCTCTCCAAAACAAAAGGCTTAATTGAATGGAGGAAGTCTGCAAGAAAAATTAGAGAAATAAGTTTCTCCTTGGATATGGCCTTATGGCTCCCATTTCATATTAATAGCATAAAAGAATTTAGCTTCTTAAGGAAACAAACCATGGTCTCCTATATTTTTAGGCTGGGTGTGGGATTTCTTGTTCAGAGAAGCATACTGCACTTCTTTTAGGATGTAAAGGTGTTTTATGGTGCATGCCTGGGCTCAAATGCTACCTTAAAAATTGTATAGGATGTCAAGACCACAGGTAGCTGATTAACTGCTTTAGTTGTTTCTGGAATGCTCACTCTGTGCCATATTAATTTCTATAAGAGCTCTCTCTGAGAGAGTCAGCAAAGTTCTACTTTTCAGAGCACAAACCTAAACCTTTATCTAATTTCACTCTTTTCATTAAACCATGATGCTTTCCTAAATAGGGAAAACTTCAGCATATGCAGAGCGATAGGACAAAATACAGCATGCGGCAAACACAAACCGGGAAAATGCATCCTTCAGGTGTCATTTTGCCAGGCCAGTTCTTAAATATCTGTCTTCTCTGAGGACCTGGGTCTTTAGTGTAAATGACGGTTGGGCTCCCTGAAGGTCAAATAGCATTACCTTACAAGAGATATTTGCTGGAAATTTTTAAAGTACATTAAAAGAAATTACTGCTAGAAATTCAACTCACACTATGAATCATTTAATTTACTCTCCAGCTAAACTAAACATAACATCAGAGTCAGAACTTGGAAGGCAATAGTAAGATGCCACCAGAACATGGCAATTGGTTGTAAATGTGTAGGTGAGGAGATGCGGGAAACAATTTACCTAGCGTGCATAAGTGTAGCTATCATTCATGACTAGAAGTAATTAATTGGTAGAAGAGGTTGCTGGAGCTTAATCAATGATATTAATTTATCTAGAAAAAAGAATAAGTCAGTAGAAGAAAGTGGTATACTTAGAACTCTGGGGGAAATTATAGTGGTGATGGATGAGGGTAGGGGAAGACAGGAAGTCTAAAAATTTATATCCAAGTCTTTAATAATGGCCCAAGAAAGAAGACATTCTGATAAACCCATGCTATTTGTCAGGTGCATGTTTTTGCTATGGATGGATACATCAATTCTCCCAGCATGGTATTACACTAGCTATAAGGAGAGTTAATATGTAAATACACCACTTGGCTTCTCTCCATAGTTACTGTCAACTTTCTGAAGAGAGTATGAATTACCTTGTATGCTCTCCTGGCTGTCTCACTCTGTCTGGGCAGCTATATTTCTTGTCGAAAATAAATACGGTTACATTTGATTTCTTATAAGTGCACTGTCTTATCTACTAGGGGTGCACTAAAGAAAATAAAATTTCAGTGTGTAAGCTCAGGATTAGTACAACTATGATAGTCATTTCAAATAATGCCATTCTAAAAGGTACAGTCTGATTTTATATATTGGGTATATTAAGTATATATATTGTGTGTATACATGTATATATATATGCATATATGTATGGAGAGAGAGAGAGAGAGGGAGAGAGAGAGAGAGAGAGAGAGAGAGAGAGAGAGAGAGAGAGGAGTACCATTGGTCTATACCTCTGTCCCATCTCATCACGTCCTCCTATGATCTTCCAGACACTTAGAGTTTGGCCCATACCCTTCCTTTCAATCACAGGTTCTGCCCCAGCCTGCCAAAGTGCTCTTTGGGTTGGGAGGAGACAAAACTGATTACTCAGGCTCGGTGTAAGGTTCAGAGCAATTTTGTTAAAAAATCTAACCAAGCAGTATAAAAACTGTAGATCAGAGATATAGATGAGATGACCTGACTACTTGATATAAAGTGAGGAAGCTGCCAGGTCAGAGAAGCCATAGCCTTAGGTGTGCTGGCTGTGGAGGATGTAAAGCTGGAGGAAAAAGCAACCCAGCACTTGCATTGCATCAGTGAACGACATGTGGACTGAAGCATTCTAGCTCCCAGTATGCCAGCAGAATGACAGCAGGGTGGCTGGCCACTACATCCCATCCAATGGTCTCTTCATTCCTAAATTGGGTAAAAAGTAGTCTAAAATTCTAATATTGCCAATTCTTTATTTGCTTCAGTCTTAGCCAGAACGCTTCCATTCAGATGACTGAGTAGAGGCTGGCCTCTTCTTTCTGCAGCTGCAGCTTGACCTGTGAAAAATATATTGGGTTGTCGAGAAAATCATGACATATTTTTCTATGTTTTTCAATGCAAAATGCGTCATGACTTTCCCGACCAATAGTTCTGTTGGCACCTCCCCAGGTTCCTATGTTTCCTAATTTTCCAGTTTCCTAAAGGATGATAAAATAAACAAGGACATTAGTGTAACAATCAAACACCCAAAATATTGAGGATTAACTACAAATTCATTTATCCCAAGCTGGAAAGCTGATATATTACTCGCATTGCTGTTGTCAGTCATACTACCCTGCAGAATGAGATCACATAAGTAGTGAGACAAATAAACAAAAACTTTGGGGATTCACCTCATTAAAATGCCAATAAATCTTTGCTAATCATTCAAAATCCCTTAATATGTAAAGCACTAGTAATTTGGAATTCCCACTCACTGCTAGCTGAGAATGACTTTTCTGTAAGTATTATCCTAATCTGGTTCATGGTTTTCATTTTCACTGAATAATAGGGATCTAATCATAGTTTCTATGTCGGTCATTGGCCAATGGCCCTGATGATCTATGTCAATCCATTGTGGTTTGGTTACTGCTCATTATCAAAGTGACATAATTATTAAACCTTCTCAGTGGCTGTCTGAAGTACTAAAGTTTGGACTGTGAAGTTCCACATCTTAAACATTTGTATTCCTATAAGCTCAAACTATTTCTGTTAGTATTTCCTGCTTCAAAACCTGTAACTTCAGGTTGTGCAGCTCTTCTCCAAAGCCTTTAGCATTTCAACATACTGCCTGTAGCATTTTAGGACTATATAGATCACCCCGAGCTTCCTGAATTTTGTCAGACAGAGAAACACCCTCTAGGTTTAGTGTTCTTTTTTCAATTTTGCTTATTACTTTGAAGTTCTGTAGTTTTTGGTCGCTCTTTTGATAATGTCACAACTCTTAAAAATTCAACCAGTTTTGAGCAATTTGAGATGAAAAGGATAATCAACCACCTTCATCACTCAAATATTTCATATTTGGCCATTTGCTGCTTGTGGTAAGCAGAATTCTAAGACAGCTCACAAGATTCCCACTCCCTGGTATACACACGCCATCTCTTAGTAATTCAATGAAACAGTAACTGAGGTACTGCTGAGAAAGGGATTTTGCATATGGAATTAGCTCCAAAATCGGTTGGCCTTCAGATAGAGAAATTATCTGGATGAGCCTGAGGTGAAAGAGAGAGAGAGAGAGGGAGAGAGAGGGAGAGATAGAGAGAAAGGGAGAGGGAGGGAGAGGAAGAGAGAGAGAAAGGGGGAGAGGGAGAGGGAGAGGGAGAGATTTGAAGTGTGACAAGGCATCGATATGGAAGATTCTCTGATGTTGGCTTTGGAGATGGAGGGGACCACTTACAAGGAATGCGTGTGGCCTCTAGAAACAGTGTGGTCTCCCAGTTGACACTTGCTAGGAAATGGAGATTTCAGTCCTAGAACCACATGGAACACAATTCTGCCAATGAAGTGTCCTGACCAGTACCTTAATATTAGCCTGTGTGACGCTGAGTAGAGAATTCAGTGATGTCAGGCTCAGACTTCTGGCCTACAGAACTGTCAGCTAATAAGTGGGTGGTGGTCTGAGTTGCTAAACTTGTGATAATTTGTTACACAGCAATAAAATACTGCTCAACTATTCTTTGTTTATCAATTTATCATGAGATTCTATAGAGTTTTCATTCCAGCCTGCTTTTTAATTTTTAAAGCTGTTACCAAGAATTTGAGTTCAAAATTGAATTATACATATGGATGAGGATGATAGGGTGAAAATGTAAGAAGCATATCTTTGTCTACAGTATTTCTTTTTTTTTTAATTTTTTTTATTGGGGAATTGGGGGGATGGGAACAGTGCTGGGGAATTAGAGGAAGGGGAACAGACAAGTTGCTGTCCTTTTTTTTTTGTTCTTCAATCTAGTTGTGGAGGACATTGCTTCACTGGCCCAAGTTGGCACCATCATTGCACTCTTCCAGGGTGAGGCAGATCAGTCGCCGGCTTCTGGACGGCTGCTCACTGCGGCTGCTGGCCGCTCATGCTGGCTGCTGGCCGCTCACGCTGGCTGCTGGCTACACACGGTAGCCCATGGCAACTCACTGCCACAGGGGCTGCAGCCTACGCCGTCGCCGGCGACCCACGGCAGCCCAGCTCCAGGTTGAGCTGTTGTTCAGCATCTTAGCTGTGGAGGGCAGTGTCACTGGCCCTCATATGTGGGATCCGAACCGGGGCCCTCTGGCATCCCAAGCGAGTTCTTAACCATCGCGCCACTCGGCCGGCCCTACAGTATTTCTATATAAGGCCTTATAGCCTTATAATGATTCCCAAAGACTAAATTTTTAAAAGCAAGAGAAATCATGACCTTGTCTACTCTGCAAATATAAAATACAAACCAATTTTTCATTTATTAAATCTATAAAAGCTTTCTCTGAAAGCTTGTTAAAAATTATTACTTCAGCATATAACTAGTCCATTGGACTTAGGTATTTGGTGTATATTTGATAATTTTTAAGCTGTTTATTTCCTTTCCTAATATATATAATATATTAACTATAATTTTGTATTATATGTATATTTGGGGTTATAATTTATAATATAAGAAGCAGCCAGAGATATGTTAATTCAGTACATAATATTATTGTTGAAACTACTTAATTCAATGGGGGATATTTTAGATACTAATGTAGGTGAGGGCATACATAAGAGGAAAATGTATTATCAAGAATTAAGACAATAATGAGCTAGTACTCCCAAGACATGACTATTTAAGAAATAAATGTTCGTGGGTGAAAGAAAAATGGAAAAAAATAATGTCAAGAAAAATAAATGGTTTTCTCTATAGTGCATGGAAAAAATGAGCATTCTCACCAGTGGGTAATAACAGTAAGAAAATAGGAAGACTAATGTCTTCAGGGACACTGGATGTTATACACTGATTAAACCTCTTTAGCGGTCCATGAACACACAAAGAGACCTGGAATAAGCTTGAGAGAGAGAAAAGGTGCATGAACACATGCTAACCACCTACAAACATTTGAACATTAATCTTTGAATGAAACTATATTATCATTCCATGCCAGCTACAACTAAAAATGATAACAAATTTACAAAAGAGTCATGTTAACTTAATCTTATATAAAATTCTCAGTAGATCATCTATGCTCTTTGGGGTCTGAAGACAATTAATAACTTAATGAGATAGATTTGCATAGTCAAAATAAATGTATGACCCTAGCCAAATTTGAGTGGTTATTTCAATGTCTTTACTGCTGTTATGTCTTAAATATCTATAAATATTTTATTTCCTTAAACACCTTTTTCCTATTAAAAATATTTTTTCATCTTTTGCTTCTAGGTTGTTGGTTGTTGTTTTTTTTCATATTTCTGAAACTAGAGCAATTTTTTTCAAGTCACCAAGGTGATAATCAGTTCAAAAACTTAATAATTTACTAAACGATATCCCTATGTCCTAAAAAAGGATTCTCTGTGCTAAGCATAGTATTTCACTGACCAAAATAATGTGATATCTATAGTTCAATGCACACCGAACAGTCTAAAAAACTAGATAAAAGAAAATATATTTAGGTGCTAAGGACCATAAAAATAGCATTTGCAAGAATTTGTATTTCATAAAATAGAACAGTTCTGTGGAGACCTTTCAAATTCATTACTGGAAGACCATACCCACCACAAGGGGCTGTTTTAAATTATTTTTTTAAATATTAATTATATGATTTTATTCTTGCTTAAGACTAGCATTTGCTCTGCATGATAAAGTGGCAAAGCATATAATAGAACTCTATTATTGCTAAAGCTATATTATTTTTAAAAGACAGTTGATTAATTCACCCAGCAAGTATTTATTTTGGGTCAACTATATTGACAGGTCCAGTCCAAATCATTATAAAGACTACAATGTTAGTCTTTATAAAGACTACACTGTTAGTCTTCCATGAAATCTCTACCAAGGCTATTTCAGCAATAATAAAAATGCTTGGCTGAAATTCTTGAAAGGTAATGACAAGTTAAAAGTTCAGCTGTGTTAATAAGCAGAGTTCTGTATATTCTGAAGTTCAGTTTGATATGTAGTATTACCTGTGTTGCCACTGGCAAATTTCCTGTAGGTTACATCTCTCCATTCTCTCCACTTTTCACCATTCCTACTGCTAAAGCATTTTATTCAGGCCACTATCATCTCTTGCATAGATTAATACAACAACCCCCTCTCACTTCTCTGCTTCTGGTCTTGTGTATTTTCCACACTGCAGCCAGCATGAACTTTCTAAACAATCCCTTACTTTCCTCATTCTCCCCACTGCTTTTGGAATAAAGTTTAGATTCCCTAAAACAATGTACAAGACCCCTACTAACATTTGCAACTTCATATAACTCACTCCACTGTATTATAAGCTCTTGCCACACAGAGCTACTTTCTGTTCTGCAAACATACCATTCTCTTTTGCCCCTGGATCTCCTCAGATACGTTTTTTAATAACAAAAAGTCCCCTTCTCCCCATTCTAATCAAATATGAATTTAGTTGCCACTTCTAGGACTTTCCTTGATTTTCTCTGACCACTATCCCAAGGTTAAGTGACTCCCCTTTCTCCTTCGTTAGCATTTCTTACTAAAACATACCTGCTTCTCATTGCTCTCCTTCAACAGGTGTTCCGTTCCATGAGACCCCACATTATCATATCCCCCACACCAAACATGGCACCAGGAGCATGGTAGACACCTTACAAGTATGTTTAATGAGTGAAAAATGAATGATTAAATAAATCGTTATTTGTTAACTAATGTGATTGAACTAGATTTGAAATAGATTTATTCTATGGTAGATACAGCCTAGCTTTACGTCTAGGTGCAGAGGAATCCACATAGGATGGCATACTCAAACTGGGTATGTTGAGGAAAGTTTAATAAGCAGATCTTTTACAAATATGTGGGCAGTTTTTAATAAAAGCATCCAAGAATAGTGTAGAACCCCAAGATTACTAAAGGGGATTGAGGGGATGTGGAGTCATCAGGTTTGGGAGGGGAGAAAAGAGGAAGTAGTATTAGGGCCCAGAGCAGATAGCAGGCTGTTGAGAGTGGTGTAGCTCCCAAGAGCCATGATCTTTGAAAAAACATTTTAGTGCCCCCTAGACAACCTGAAAGAGAGAGAGTCAAAAAAATAAGGCCCTTCCCTCTTTGATCTGCCTCTCTGACGTCCTATACCAGAATCCCCTTGGCAGAGTCCAACTAGAAGCCAGACGACATGGAGATCTGCAGATGCACTCCATACAGGTCTGCCCTGCAACACAGGGCAGGGTGACGAGGTTGACATTTGGATGTGGAAGTGCAAACAGGAAATATCTACCATATTGATCTAACATTTCAAGAGCTGGGACATAATAATATTTAAATAATGCACCATGACAATGAACTGTTGTGTCGGTGAAATTCTGAGTAAATGGAGAGAAACATGCCCTAAAACTAGATGGGAACAAGTCTTGTAACAGTGAGTTTCAACAAAATTAAAATAATCTGATCTTCAATGCAAAGTTTAAACTCACTTTGCCTCATATACTCCTTTTCTACCATGTTTCTCATTTTCTTATTCCCAATCTAAACTCCCACATAGTAATGTAATTCCATCACTCTTGAAGTCACTTTCCTTGAATCCATTGCTATGCTCTTATGGAAAAAAAAATTGTGTAGGTATAGCAAACTTTATATAATCCAGTGCAAGAAACTAGAGATGTTGAACAGGGTAATTCAAAGGGTATAGACTATGGGATTCTGCAAGTCTAGATTGCATGAAAATTATGAGGTTCAAGGTTGAGTAGGATTCACTGAAGTTCAATTTGCACAAATAAAATTTTGAATATCTTTCTTTTTAATTTTCAGATTTTTTTTCCTTACCCCTTATTTTGGGTTGCACTGTTTACCCCTAAAATTCATATGCTGAAGCCCTAACCCCCAGGGATTCAGAATGTGACTGTATTAGGAGATAAGGTCTTTAAATAGGTAATTAAGTTAAAATGAGGTCATTAGAGTGGGTCCTCATCCAACATGACTGATGTCCTCATAAGAAGAAATTAGGTAGGACATAACAGATAAATGGGAAGACCATGTGAAGACAGAGAGAGAAGCTGGCTAACTACAAGCCAAGGACAGAGACCTCAGAAAAACCACCCTGCCAATACCTTGATCTTGGACTTCTAGCCTCTGGAATTGTGAGAAAATCAGTATCTATTGTTTAAGCCCTCCAGTTGGCAGTACTTTGTTATGGCAGCTCTAGCTAAACTACCCCTATCATTACTCTTGCAATTTTAAACTGACAAATTTCATACGTAAGTCTAGGATTCATTTTCTCCCATGAATTATGTCATCTCTAAGGGTTTTGGATAGCCCACAATTTTATAACATGATTAAAACAACAGCAAATAGTGAAAATGCATATCAAATACCAGGAACATAGCCAACATTCTTCAGGCAATGAGCTGGGGACTGCTGTTTCCTGTCATCAGAGAGCCTGTGGGATCCAGCTCGTGGGTGTAGAGCTCCAGCTGGGTACATTTCTTCAACAAATACTAAAAACAGTCAAGTCTCTGTGTTGCTATTATTTTCTTTTTGTATTTTTACTCATTTTTTTAAATTAAAGTTTATTAGGGTGACAATTGTTTGTATAGTTACATAGGTTTCAAGTGTACAATTCTGTAATACATCATCTACATATCACATTGTGTGTTCACCACCCAGAGTCAGTTCTCCTTCCATCACCATATATTTGATCCCTTTTACCCTTATCTACCATCACTCTCCCCACTTACCCCTGGTAACCACTAAACTAGTGTCTGTGTCTGTGAGTTTTTGTTTCTTCATTTATTTGTCTTGTTCCTTTGTTGTTTTCAGTTTTATATACCACATATCAGTGAAATCATATGGTTCTCGATTTTTTCTGTCTGTTATTTCACTTTGCATAATAATCTCAAAATCTGTCCATGTTGTTGCAAATGACACTATTTCATCTTTTCTTATTGCAGAATCATATTCCATTGTGCATATATATATATATATATTATATGTGTGTATATATATATATATATATATATATATATCACATCGTCTTTATCCAATCAATCATCTATCGAAGGACAATTCAGTTGTTTCAGTCTTGGTCCCCATAAATAAAACTGCGATGAACATCAGAACACATGTATCTTTATGGATAAATGTTTTCAGATTTTTGGGGGGTAGATACCCAGGAGAGGGATTGTTGGGTCATATGGTAATTGTATTCTTAATTTTTTAAGGAACCTCCACATTGCCTTCCATAACAGCTGCACCAATCTGCATTCCCACCAACCAGTGTATGAGGGTCTTTTTTTCTCCACGAGTTACTGTTATTTTAAGGTGTAAAAGTGCAAAGAGTTTCACAATTTTAGTGGGAATGTCAATGATAAAAAGAGAACTCAAGAGATCTTCCCCTTACAGATCACTTCAGACAAATAAAACATCCA
This sequence comes from Hipposideros armiger, assembly GCF_001890085.2. Taxonomy (NCBI): domain Eukaryota; kingdom Metazoa; phylum Chordata; class Mammalia; order Chiroptera; family Hipposideridae; genus Hipposideros; species Hipposideros armiger. The sequence goes on from NW_017731575.1 coordinate 1,794,090, forward strand.
TTCATAATCACACTCAAAACCAAAATTAATTATAGGACAGACATCCCAAATTTAATCATACATTTGTGGGATAATGTATGATTTTTCTTAAAACTGTAAGCTAGAAACAAAAATAATTGACTTGCTATACTGTGTGTGTGTGTGTGTGTTTGTATGTGTGTCTGTGTTGCAGACATAAGGGGTTCTCATGTTATGATTAATAAACTTATCATTTCCACACACCTGGAATTAGGCCCACATAGAGAACATTCCTCAAGGAGAAGTTATTATATTTTAAAACATGTTCCAATTCATGAAATGATAATACAACCTCTATAATTAATTCAAGCTATTGTTTATTTACATTCACTATTAATAATATAAATCTGATTATTTATATTTAAGATTCTTTAGTGGCTTCCCACTGCACATAAAGTGTGAATGCCTTATGACGTCCCACGAGCTCTCCATGAACTGAATTCTCCTACTTCATTAGCTTCAGCTCATGAGGTCTCACTTTGCCGTAGCCCATTTGGCTTCCTTTCTAGTCCCTAAACACAGCAAACGCTCTCATCTCAGGGCCTTTGCACATGCCGATCCTACTTCCCAGAACACTGTTCCCTAGGCTTTGGGCTTAGATGACTCCTTCTCATCTTTAAAGGCTCAGCTCCAGCATCACCTCCTTTCCTGTGCTAATACCTCAGTACCCTTTCCCCCTATTAACTTCATATAACCCTCATTATTTCCTTTATAGAAACTTTCAGTCTTTACTTATCACGTTTATTTATTTTGTATATTTGTTTAGTGTCCTTTTCCTACTGGAGTGCAAATGGCATGAAGAAAGAGATCTTGGTTTTTGTTTACATGCCAATCTCTAGAGGCAACAGTGGACATGGGAGATGCTCAATAGACATTTGATAAATAAAGAAAAGATATGATTTCCATATATACATATATGTAATATTATATAACCCTTGATGTTTTCAATCTTAGCCTATTTTCTTGAAAAAAAACATATATAATCTTCAGGACAGCTTAAATAATGCTAGATTAGTTGGTCTTTTCCATGGATCTTATTTTAAGTGTAATTTGATTCCATCAATAAATAAATCATACTTGTCTATAGTATGCCAGGCACTATACCAGACAGTTAACATGACCATGTAGTTTTTCTCCCAATTCTCTTTCCATGTTCCATAGTTCTCTGAGATTATGGAGCTCAGAACTGACAGAAGAACCTATAAAAGTCTTCCTAGAATTTTCCTACACTCAACACTTCTATCTGTAAATCGAAGATAGTAATGCCAAGCCTCCACACCTCTAATTCTGTTGGTGTTGTAGTTCTGTTTTCATTACTTCATGTTCCTAACAACTCCTTATATTTATACAGTGGGCAAAAGTCATAAATGGTTATGCCACCTCTTATTCAGTCCTCTATTTTACTTTCCAGCAGACAAAATATATGGCAGGAAAGAGATGCTTTGAGGAAAATAATGTTTCTTGTACAGGTACAACTTAAACTTTAAAACAAATATTTAAAAGGTCAGTTTAATCTGTTAACAAGATAGGCTACCTAAGGTAGGCAACAGTATCTATAAACATTTACTACTTCTTTCCATCAACAGGCATGCTTTCTAAATATTCAAGAAGAGTGGGGAGGAATAAGCCACACTGGGCATCTTCTTTCCTCCCTAACTTGACGCTTTTTCATCGCTTGTAAAGTAATTATTTGCTGCTCTTTGCTCATCTTTCCAATTGTAGTCATAAATATGTTCACCACCTATGATAATTCATTATGATTAAAAGTAATACTGTTTAACTGCATTTAATTCAAATGGGTTTAGTCATAGCAAGGGAGTGCCTGTTGTACATTTCATTTTTATGCTTTAATTTCTGGTATTTACCCCATTTACAATAATGTTGTCAAATTGCGACATATTTGTTTGTACATTCCTTATGTAAATCCTTTGCTCTCATTCTTGCTTCTTCTTCACAATGAAACACATTTCATTTTTCCCTTCTGTGAAAGTCTCTAGTCAGCTTGACCACAGACGGGCAGGCTCCCTTGCTGGGGAAGGTATGTGCACATCTAACTCAGATGTACAGACAGTGTTCAAAATATAATATACTGGTATTTAACTGCTTTACTTTTAGAAGTGGTTAAAAAAAGTTTTTTAAAAACCAGGAGAGTTCTATAGTTCCAGGACATTTGCATAATGTATAAGTGATTTAGTACTTCACGAAGTGCAGTCAAATGTGTCTGAAAAATGCAGATTGAATATCTACGTGCAGATTTGTTAAATAGTCCCTCCCGTCAAAACGAAAAATAAAGCATAAAAGACGTATTAGCTATAATGTTGTGAAAGCTTCTAAAATGGTCACTCAACATTGAAAAATTACATTGAATCCATAACTAGACGACAAATTTACTCTCTGCATGAAGAATTCTTCAAAAAAATTGGTAGTATGAAATTAAGAATTCAAGTGCTCAGTGCAGTAGTGAGAACGTGAACATGAACCAAGAGAGAGAAGATGAAACAGGTAATCTTGAGGTAATAGTGATATTTTGTGGTAATAGTGATATCATATTATGGAGGTATTTTTTAACAATCTGTCAATTAATTATTTAAATCTATGATTCCCCATGAACTTATATATGACAACTTTTTGAGGGAGTTGCATAAGGCCACATTCCTCTTTGGAAAATTTATTCTTGGATGTTACCATGTGTTAAAAAATGTATTGAAGGATGGAATTTAGCAAGAGATTGTATCCTGAACATGTTTACTTTTACCATTGTACTTAAGGTTCAAGATACTTTTACAATTATAAGCCAGAGGTAGTATCTTTCTCCCCCTAAAATAAAGCAGTCCTTCAAGTTTTAACTCCTACTGTCACTAATTTTCACAAATACAAAAGCAGGAAGGTAAATATGTAGTAAGTACTAACTTCTTTCTTTTCCTCTTTCCTAAGTACTGTGAGAGAGTTTTTAAATTCACTTTTTAATGCAAGAGAAAAAAAAAACACTTTTAAATAGGCCAAATATCCAAATAGTGTTTAGAATAACTGTGTGTTCACATAGACTCAGAAGTAACTATCTGAATAAATAACATGAGTTTAATGATACTGAGCTGTACTGGTTTTATTTTCAGTTATTTTGAGTATCAACTTTAGTAAATAATACTTGTAATACATTGCTGATATTATATACTAAATTTTCTGAGGCTACCAAATATCAGACTTCTTGAATTTTACATTATTTTTTTCATCTGATAGTTTCCAAAAATCATTATTTACCTTCATTAAAAAAAAAAGTCCTCCTGTTAACAATACATACTTTGAGTGAACCATCGATAAAAAAGTCCTCAAAAAGGCTAGGACCATCACTATGGTCTGTGTCCCTCAGGGCTGCAATGATATTAGATTTGGTGAGGTGAACTGTATATCACAAATCTCCCAGTGCTGGACAAAGAAATATTTCATTGCATGGGAGGGATGGATTTAGAATTACTCTCTGCCCTCAAATGCTATATTTTACCTTGGGATAACTCATTGACATACTCTCTTGATTTCATCAAATCTCTTATGAGTTTCTTTCTCTCTTTCAATGACAACAATACACAGACACACACACACACACACACACAAACACACACACACACACACATCATTGAATAGAAATCATCCAAAGCTATTTTGATTTTTCTTTTTCTTTTACTCTCAGCAAATCTTTCTTGTTTTGTAGGCTTATATTTCTAAATTTAATATGTGGTTTGAATTAATTAGTTATTACCTTATTTTAAAAAGATCACATCTTATTAATTTTTGTATCCAACGCACCAACACAGAGTGCCCACACTGTCTAGACAGCTATGGTTGGTGGTGCATTAATTAGTAAAATATTTGTCAAAGAAGACTCTATCTTTCATCCCCTGGTTGTTGAAACTTACAGTAATAAAGGCCCCTCATCAATTTAGGTCATTGAAAATTATTTTTTATTTTGACTTAGGGTCTTGAAGTCATCTATCAATATCTTGATCACCCATATAAAAAGCTGAATTCACTCCTGGAAATAAAAATGTGTCCAAATATTGACTTAGAGGATAGTATTGCATTTTTTGGTAAATTGTTCACAAAGAATTTTCCCCATTCCAATCACCTATAAAAAAAAGTCAAAGATGTAAAATATAATTTCTTTATACAGAAACACATTTATAGTTCCGCCATTTACATGTTTCCAATTTAAGTTTTTCTACATGTAAACACTATGTTATAAAGTTTTTATAGCATTTCATCGCTTAGGATTTCAAAGTGGCTATTGGAAAGGTTTCATTTTTTGTTATTTATAAAGAAAACTCATACTTGCTTAGTTTAAGAAATTACATTCACAACTTCCCTAGTGACTTTGATTTTCCTAAAATAACTGCAAGTAGTTATTCAATCAACCAATCAATGTATATTTATTGACCTGCTCTATTACCAAGACTGTTAGGTGCTGACTATTCTAATTTACTTGACCTTGAATCATTGCTTTATTCAGGCAGCAGATACATAATAATAATGACAACACATCTTGTTTCATTTTTCTTTATTTATAATTATCTTTTAGCTTTTTGTTTGACCAATATTATCTTTCCATGCAATGTAAAGTTTTGAATTCTTTAGAAATTATAATTATTCCTCATTTACTATTAATCTTATGCTTTCTCCAGTAATGTATTTTCCCCTTTGCATTCCCTTTTTTTCAATATTCTTCTGAATAACTTAATTTGTGCTTTAGTTATAATCTGGTCCTTGATATTTTTCTTAATTTTTAAGAAATAATCTCTTCCCTAAAAAAGTGTTAAAGACAGAGTTCACAGAGCCAAATATTTTTTCTTTATTCCCCCATAACACAATAATTTTGATCTACCTCAAATTGTAAAATATGCTATACCATGGTGGATACAGCAGGAGGTAAATTATTATGCTTCAAGTCGCCTCCTAGACTATAATGCTTTGTCTTTTGCCCTATTTATTCCTGATATTAAAATGATAAGATGTTTTCTTCTTAAATTCCAGATAGGAAGTTCTGCTTTGTACAATACCACATTCTGGATCCTGTAGATCAAGTTCAAATAACCGGTACCCCATTCCTCTCATCTGCTCTCATTTTCCTTTTGAATTTCTTCTATTGAGGAAAACCCTACACCAGCCTTTTATTTTCTGATCAGAATTCACTTTTGATGTCACTATACTGATAAATTCATATATAGTTGAATAATCATCCAAACAGCTTAGTCAACATAAGTGATCTTTACCAGACATCATAAAAGTTTTGAAGTTAGAAGAATCATTAGGGCTCATCCATTTCAATGGCCTCATATACTTCAGATAATAAAACTGAGCCCAGGGAGAGGAGACATGCCCAGATTCATGGGACCAAATCCAGTTCTCTAGTACTCTCTTCATTTCATCTTACTAGCTTAAGCTTTATAAAAACCATTTCAAACCTCTTTTTCTTAAGAGTTGTTTATTTTTATTTTTCCCACCCAGAAAAGTCTGGATGAAGTGGCGTCTATCATCTATTACAAGAGCTCTGCCATTCTCCCCTCTGGTTTAGTGGGCTAGCTTGTACTCTCTTGTTGGTGACATAAATCATGTTCTTCATTATTTTTCTTGTTTTATTCTTGCCCTACAGAATAAGAGAAAGAGAAGTTAAGGGGAAACCACTATAGTTATTGGACTATATCCTCTGTTGACTCCTGTAAAATTATTTCTTTCCAGGTATATATATCTTAACTTTCCCTCAACAAAACAGTTGGAGCCATAAATAAGATGGTTTAGAGGTATTTGCAGCCCCTATGGGACCTTGTACATTGTTCTTAATACACTTCTGCTGAATTATTATTTTGGCCGTTCATTAAGCCAAGTCATCATTGAGAACTGCATAGTTAAAGAAAAGCACAGATTCAAAAATAGGAAGAGCTATCCCATAATAGTGCTGTATTCACTCCTTAAAGGATCTTATTTTTTGTACATACAGATACTAAAAACATATCCTTCTTTACTCTTTTCCTATCCCTCCACGCCTGTTTTCCTTACACACATTTTTCATAAAATGTGAGCAGCTCACTTGTCTCACTCTTTGTACTATTAGTTACACTTCCAAAGTCCAGTTTGACTGCATTTCTTATGCTTACTCCAATGACATCTGCGCCATGATGATGAAGTCCTCCTTCCACAAAGGTACTTTTGCTATCAAATGTTCCTTGAGATTTGATGCAGAAACTTCTTTTATGACTATAACTGTTACAAACCTACACATTAAAGGATCAATGATCCATAAGCTTCATACTTGCCTAGAAACAGTCAATAGTTAAACATTTTAAGAAATTCAAAGAACTAAACAAAATTAATAGACTGGAGAGTTTAGAAACATGCTGTGAACCAATGTTTTAGAAACGATTCACTATATAAAAATTAAATTAGTTTAACTACAAAATTTTAAAAGGCAGAGTTTTCACTTAACCATATAAATCCCAATCAAATGTCATGAGAAAATGCATCTCATATTGATACTTAGTACACATTTTTAGGCGATTCTTTGATCCTTTACTCAGCAACCTTGGATAATAAAAGTCAATTTCCCTAATCATTAAAAATATTTTTAATGGCTTTGGGCAGAGGTTTAGGGATGGAAGACAGTTCACAGTTCTAAGTGTTTGATTTGCTATGATAGATGAATTAAATAAATTCCAAAGACTGGAAAATCCCACAATAGGCTGGCAATGCCTGGCAGCACATTGACTAAGCAAATATAATCAGAAGTTGACCTCATCATGACCACTTTCTTGCATTAGCCATAAAAACTTTAAGAATTTTGAAATTATTATTATAATGATATTCTTGCTCAACTCCTTTATTTTACAAATGAGAATGCACAGGCTACAAAAGTTGTGTGACTTTCAGCAGCTAAGAATTCAAATCCAGATCTTCACTGCTCAGGTGCAGTGGATGATCACAACGCCAGAAAATTAACAAGAACCTGGAATGACACCCATGGGACCAAACCCAAACAGACTTAAGTTAAATTGGTTAATTTATTCAATAAGCACTCATCAATTGCCTGCCAGTTAAATACAGCTCAGGGACATTACCTTGTTTCTTTAAAAATACAACTGCAGGGAAAGAAGTTCATTCTCATGATGAAGAAAGACCTTCAAGGCAGGGAGGACAGAACACTATCTGAGTTAAATGTTAACAACAAACCAGCAGACATACAAATTAAAAATAAAACTCATAACAAAAATTAAATCAGGCTGTGTTTAAAAGAAACCAGAACCAGGCAAGAAAGTTCGATAATAGTATTTATTTCTTCGAGGCACCCAAGTTCACTACCATCGGATATGTTATTCCTAAGCTATTAGCAAGAACAAGACTGACTGAAAAGGTAGAAAGTTGATATCATCTGTTTGAAAAAATACATTCTAATGTAGCAATGAGGTAGGTCTGACCACTTACTACTTAAAAAATATTTTTTCTTTGTTAATTCATAGAAATTGCCTGAATGCAAAGTAAGCAATCAAGGGTTATGTTATGTTAATTTTATTTACCCTCGTCTGATCCAATTGTTGCTAGCATAATGTTAGGAACTAATTTTTAAATCTCAATGAACTGTTTTCTTTAATGATAAAAATAAAAGTTATCCTAATCTTGGTCTTCGCAAAGACCTTTAAGCTTGCTCGATTTTGAAATGTGTGGCCTGAGAGATCTAGGGGGTCTCCAGTATTGTAAATGGCCACTTGGCTTTTTTTTTTTTTTTTTTTTTTAGGAAGCCCTGGATTTACAGAAACCTGCTACTAAGATCGCCCACAACACATATGTCCGTACTGCACTTTACTGACTTTTATAATAAATACATGTATTTCTGAAAAATCTGTCAAAGCAAAAGAAAGGCTAAGGCTTAAGAGTCAATGTTTGCGACAAACTACTGACCTATTGATTTTGTCCTTCAGGTGTTTCTAGAGCACCTGGGAAAGGAATCCGAGCGAGGGCAGCTGTGAAGAGGGGAAGGTGAATCAGGAAACGAACGGGGAAGACAATTACTTCCTAGACCAGGAGTGGGGTGGCACTAGAGCCCTGGGACAGACCCGGAGCTGGGAAGGAGGGCAAGTCGCCCGCAGAGGTTAGGCCAGAAAGTAAGAGGAAGAGAGGACGACAAAGGCGGAGAAAAAGAGGGCAGCGCGGGAGGGCGGCGAGGGAGATAAAAAGCGGGAGGCGGAGCTGCCCGGGCGCGGCGGTGGTGGTGGCG
>NW_017731575.1:1802481-1818976 GCF_001890085.2 Hipposideros armiger
CGCGCGCCCCGCGCCCCCCGCGCACCGCGCTGCGCTGCTTCCCGGCCCGCCGCCCGCGGCGGGAGGAGTTTGCCCCGGAGCATAGGGAAGTTTGCTGCCGAAGCTCCGCTCCTGGAAAAGCCGTACCTGCGGCGCCCGCTCGACCCGGCTCTGCTCGCAGCTCGCGAGGTAACCGCACCGGGGCTGGGGAAACGTGTAGGGGGCGATGTGCAGGAGATCCGAGGGGCCAAGACTGCGGGGCGCCGCGGGGCACCCACGGTCCGAGCCGGTTCTGGGTGGGCGGGGAAGTGCATCCTCACCTTTCCAGGTACTTCGCCTCTGTTGACTGCGGGAGGCATCTTTCTTTTCCTTTCTACCCCTTCTCTTCCAGCGCTTCCCCCACCCCCCGCCGCCCAATATCGGAACTCAACTTCCATGCACTTTATTGGACGTGCTGGAGTTGGGGGTGGGGGGCGGGGGCCTGGGAGATGGGGAGGCTACGAAGACTTGGAGAGGGACGGAGGAGGAGGACGGATACCTGAACTTATTAGCTACCGGTGCTGGGTTCCTGGGCCCTGGCGGGGCACCCTGGACTCCAGGATTCCCTTTCCAGCCCCCACTGGGGCACGCAGAGGTTGGAGAGAGGACCCGATAAAGAACGGTCTTGAGTTTCTGATGCCGGTTTATCCGGTCCTCCAGCCTGTTTGGCAGAAAGATGAGCATCTCTGCTGTGATGCCCCTTTTGCATGGGTCCCCAAACCTGCGACCTTGCTAAGGCTGCGGGCAGTGTGGGAGGGAAATAAGGAGACTCGGCGCCCAGGTTCTAAGTTCCCTCAGCAAAGGGGTGGGGAGGGGTCACATGGGGAGGGGGCTTGAGGTGGGTTGGGGAGAGTAGGAACTGCTTAGCTGTCCTGTAGCTGCTGCCATTACGCGGTACCCGCCCCCTCTCTGCCGCATTTGAACAGCCTGACTATCAGCATGTTTCTGTTAGAAGGCTAAAAGGTGTTGTGTTTGATGCCTGTCAGGAGTTATTTCCAACAAAGTTCGCAGGTGCGAAGCTGGAGCTGCCGCTCCTCCGCCCCCCCTCTTCCCGCAGGTCCACCCCCAACTCCCTCCCACAAGCAAACTGTTCCTGAAGAGTTCCCAGGATTTTGCAAGGGATGTCAAGGAAATAATATGTACAGTGTGTGTTTGTGGGACTTTTTTTCACATTATGTTATCAGAACCAAATCAAAACAGTGGGTGTTTAAGAGTACTCTTTTTTTTTTTGCAGTTTGTATAGTAATTAAGATTGTTATTTACCAATGTTTATTTTTCTTCACTTTAACCTCAAATATTGCATTAATCGCTCTCTCTTTAATTTTATCTATACTGTTACTATTCCACTGAGTTTAAAGGACGTGGGCTTCTTTGAGACTCATATATACATACCAAAATACAGTGTGACCATATTTAATATGTATATGTCTTCCTGATTCAGTAGCCTGGCACCTGCCCATTCCAGCACATAATCACAACACCATATGCCTGTCTACCGATTAAGGAGAAGGAGAATGTTATTGTTTTTTCATGGGCAAGGGTACTCTGGACTACCAGATTTTATTATTGCTCAAAGGGTTTTTAAGGGCTTCAGTCCACGTGAATCAGATATACAGAACAAAATTACAATACAACCCGATGCATTCACAAAGAATACCATACTTAAGACACTTAGAGTTGACTAGTTATTGAGGAAAAAAAGAAATCCTCTAATCACATGGAGAACATTTTGATTGAACATAGTCAATAAGAAATAGCACACATTGAATGCCTTGAGGGAAGGAGAAGAATTTTCCCTTTGCCTCATTTGGTGTTTATCTCCTTTACTACAGTAGTATCTCCCAGAAAAGGGGCACCTTGCAGATAGATGTTGGTTTGCACTGACTAAACACCATATTTTTTAATACAGGGGCTTGGTGACAGTCCAAAAACATAAATGTTTTAAATAATTACCAACCATCTGTTCTCTCCCACTCATTTCAAGTGCAATGTTATATTTTCACAGGTATCCAAACATATATCCTCATTTCATGCATTTCCATGAGCATCCCCAAAGCTGTAATGGTATCCGATGTTGACCCTAGTTCTGTAACTGTTGTGTTTGGCGTATTACACTATAAGCTCCTCTCCTTTTATTTTCAATGAAAGGAGAAGTCAAAAAAGTTGTAAAGCCTTCGGCCAAGACTGGTGTATAGGCCAGTGAAATCTGATTGCTCCCACCCCCTGCCCACCACCACACCCTCGCCACTTTTTTTATACCAGAGTGAAGTTGGGAATTAGTGCAACTGCGGGCTCCTCCTGATGACATACTTCCCCCTTCTTTTGGTCACAGAGTAACATTTGGTACTCTGAAGCAGTGCATTCAACAGCCCCATAACTCCAGAAAATTAGTATAGTTATAAAATTGGAGACTAATTTAATATTCCAAACCCCAAATTAAGTAGACCTAGAACATACACATTATTTCCCACACAAATATTGGGTATGAATAATATAGGATGTTATATAGGGTATGATATGATATCTTTCTACTTGTGTTTGGTAATCTGGGTGAGTTTGTATAATCAGCAGATAGATGATTGACACCCTTCATTTTGTTTACGTCATCATTCAAGCAAGACAAGGTTTTCAGTCTCACCCCACCTCTTATCCAGGGATGTTTTCCCATTTAGAAATGTTTGCTACAGCTAAAACTGCAATGTTAGGATATTTTTATTACTCAGAATTAAGTTGCATAATAAATACGTTGTTCCTTCGCTGCAGCCAGAATGTTGAGTTCTTTTTACTCAAATCTGGGTGTAGCATCCCAAAGCATGGTCATAGTTTTGAGAATAAAGACAGTGGCAATCTTGTTTACACTCTGCGAATAACTGATATGTACTTGAGAAGTATCAAGAACCAAAGAAAACTTGGGCTTCTGCCTTCTTACCGGCTGCGCTGCACTATACTGCCCTTGCTGTGAAAGAATGAGATTACCTTACTTACTACCAGGAAAGCATTGAAGAAAATGAATCCAGACTATAGACAATTTTGAGAGTAAATTTGCCTTTAAAAACATGGTCTAATTTAAACCTTTGGAAATATATAAAGATGTGTTACAACTTATTTTCCTGTACACTAAAAATTATTGAAGGGAAAGAGTTTCACCATGTACAGTAAGCACTCTGAATTATTCATGTTAATGAGAGGAATAGAGGCAAAAATAACCCAAAATCATGGTTATTTAAAGTCATTTGTGTTTGTGTTTGGAATGCATTACATGTTTTGCTTTAAAAATATTTTCATTGTTATTGTGGGCAAGTTGCCTTTCTAATTACATTATTTTGTTTAGGTTAATTTTTCAATGAGCTTGCATACCTCAAACACCAAAACCGATTTATGGGGAGGTGGGGTAGGTGGGCAGTCTGCCCAGAAATGAGCAGGGTGACAGAAATAAGCAAACCTGGTATGATAACTGTGCAGAAGATTATATCTAATTCACAGAAAGATAATCAGGGCTTGATTGTATGTCGATTTAATGAATATGTGTTAAGAAGTAGACATGTTCCTGAGAAGAATTAAAAGTTCTTCAATCCAAATTTGAGAAATTCAATCCTACTTTACTTGTAACAGAGGTGATTACTATGGTTTTAAAAATGATAGTGGGGTGCTCTTGAAAACCATATAGGAAGATTCTAATTTATAAATTTTGCTAAACCCAATTTTTAAGCATGAGGTTTTCCTAAAGCATACACATGTGTAGGTGTTAAGGTTACATTCCTATTAGGCCTTACATATGTATTTTCCAAAAGAAGAAATGGCCAGACACCATCAGAATAAGGGGTTTGGTCCATTTGATCTCTGCACCCATGCTCCAAATCAAAGCACATTTCATCAAAGAGAAGCTCTCAAGTATCAATTGTTACTGTGGGCCTGGTTGGATAAAATAGTTGAAATTCAGCAAGACTGCCAATTTAACAGATTTCTATTGTATTTTTTTAAAGCTCCAGGGCAAAACTGGTTGTGGATGAAATAGTTACCTTCACAAGACGTTGATTCACGCCATAGTACTTGCTGTTAAACACCTTGTTTATAGTCAGCGTTCAGTTGTAGATAGAGTTTGTTGAATTGTTCTGTGGACTATTAGAAAGAATTTAGAAAACCTCTGTGGAGAGGGGTTAGAGCTGCCAAAAATGTATGTTTAGAAGAGCAGCTAAGCTCATTTTTATTCAATAAGTCAAAGTAAAAAGTAAAACTGTGCCTTCTGCAGCAATGGACAGAATGGTAATAAAAAAGTAGATGTCCCCTTCAGAATGGGAACTATGTTCTCATAATAAATGTACTCACTACTTCAAGTACATGGGTACTTCTTTTTTGAGGAAATATTTTTGCTTTCTATATGGTATGACATTTTTTAAAGGCTTGACTAGACTATTTTAAAAAATATTGTGCTTAGAATAATTGACACCTATAGGATATATTTTATACACATTTATTAGAGGAATCAGTTTCTTCCTATCGGTGCATAAGTCTTAGTATGCTGCGTTTTGTTATGGAGCTGGAAAGGACCTTAAAAGTAATTTATTCCAATGTCTTCGTTTTACAGTTAAGGAAATTGGGGGCCCACAATGATCAGAGTGAGCTGCTAAAGGTCATTGGTGGTTAATGGCAGAGCAGACACCAGGAACCTGATCTCCTGACTGTTCCTCCAGTTCCCTGGTAGTAAGTTGGTTAGTTAAGGGAGTTAACTTTTTGGCCATCACAATATCAGCTGTACGAGACAGTCATGAAATGAAGTGGTACAGAGGTAAATGCGGAAGGCTTGTGATTTTTCTGTCCACTGTCATTCACTGAGTACTCACCTTGGGTCATACTGTGGTCCTCAGCCCTCTTAGATTCTGGCCTCTTTTTAATTAACAAATATTCTGTGTTATCCTCCTGGTATCCAGAAATGTAATTCATCCGTAATATGGTTACTGAGTATATCTGTAATGGAAGGGAGCAATAAAATAAAAGTAATTTGTAATAAAACGTGCATTTCACTATACTAATGTTTGGGACTAATTTCATTAGAACACATATTAAACAAGCCATACATTTGCATGGATATTTAATGAATAAATTTGGATTTAATACAAATAATAAAAATAAACTAGAAGACCTTCCATACAAGAAGTACAGGGAAATAAAAGAATGGGGATAGACTAAAAGTAGTGTTAAAGATAATTACATATTAGACTTATTTGTATCTAACAGAAAAAAAAGAAATAATGGTCATCATTGTAGGGAAAATATGCCAAATCAAATTATACACTGTTAGAATGGAGAAAATGTGGAAGTATGATATTTTGCAAATGAAAGAGGAAATACGATTAATTTACTTTTACCAAAATTCCAAAACTACTTTATGGAATATTTTCATGTTGTTACTAAGGTGAGCTCCACTTCAAGGGACTCTGCAGGTGACCCACCATATCACCAATAATAACAGATAAAATATTTCCAAAATGAAAATTATTGATTTCATGCTGATATTTCCTTTTTAAGTTTATGTTCTGTTAATACATCATATTTTAGTGTATCAGTTCTAGAGTTAGGAGACAGACTACACAAAATGATTAAAGTATTCACCTCAGCAATCTTATTGTAAAGCACTGGGCTTTTGGTGGAAATTCTTATAAAATGCTTACTTATTATTATGTACCAGATTCTATAAGTTGCTATTCACTTTAAGTTTCATTCAGTGGGACATTGTATATTGTATGGGACATTTGGGAAAATTCTTCATTAAGTGGAGCAGCCCTGCCTCCCAACACAAAGTCAACAGTACTTTCCTCTTCCAGAAATCGTGACAAAACTGAGGAGACCCACCTTTCCCAAAATATTCTCTAGGGTTTGGCCTGGCCCCGATGAGAGTCATAGGGCTAGATAAACAAGATTTTGATGATGGCATGTTTACTTCTTTTAAGTGGGTCCATCCCACTTGTCCACTAACTAACCTAACTAACCAATTGACTACCAAGGAACTGGAGGAACAGTCAGGAGATCAGGTTCCTGCCTTCGGTGAACCAGGATTACAACTTTCACTGCCCACCAAGCTCAAGCTCATGTTCTGATTGTTTTCTATCACTGTCACCTGTATAAAAAGTTACTTCTTGACCTTATTTCCCTTAGGAATCTATGTTTTGTAGGTGACTATAAGTGGTGACAAACGAATGTGCAAGCTAGCTAATATTTTAGTTCTCACAGGCCTTAACCTTGTTTAAAACATATCTCCAGAAAACACTGAAGCTTTCGTATATAGAAACATCATGTACATTCACACATATGTATGTGTGTATTTGTACATATATATGTATATGAGGTCAGACAATTAAGTTCACGACTTCATCCTAGAAAAAGTGCTACATGCCTCATTGCTGAATATCACTATGGTCACCTTCGCAGTACTCCCCTTGGGAAGCTATGCACTGATGCTAATGCCTAGTCCACCCTTCAAAGCAATTTGGGAACTCTTTTTTTGGAATGGCCATCAGTCTGTCATCCTATTGCTTGATGTCCTGAATGTCATCAAAATGTCTTCCTTTCAATATTTCCTTTATCTTCGGGTAAAGAAGGACATCATTGAGGGCCAGATCAGGTGAGTATGGAGGGTGTTCAAATACAGTTATTTGTTTACTGGCTAAAAACTCCCTCACAGACAGTGCCATGTGAGCTGGTGCATTGTCGTGATGCAAGAGCCATGAATTGTTGGTGAAAGTTCAGGTTGTCTAACTTTTTCACGCAGCCTTTTCAGCACTTCCAAATGGTTAACTGTTTGTCCAGTTGGTACAAATTCATAATGAATAATCCCTCTGATATCAAAAAAGATTAGTAGCATTGTTGCAACCAGTTTGCAAACCTAATTATCATGCCTTGTATATGTGCATGTTATATTTGTTTACATACATGTACACTCACACATCATTTCAGGTACTAAAAAGATAGGAAATGAGGTATTATCTGAGATTTTATTTTTCATGCCCTTGAAACATGCTTTTGGAAACAAAGAACTGCACCAGTCTAATACTGGAAGTTACATGCTATAAAGTAGGCTCATAGAAGAGGCCCAAATCTCTTACCAGCCTAAAGAAACTGTCGTATTAGAATTTGTTTGTATTGCTTGAAATAAGTGTGTCCTGTGCTAGCATATAGGAGTTGGAGGTGGGGGAGAGTTATAGACAACTATGCTGTCTATCCTACGTGTATTTAACCTATGTACTGTTGACATACTAAAGGCACATCAATATCTCTTCTCTTTGCAAAATATGTAGTATTTGCAGAGAGATAAGAGGGTTTTGAAGATTACCCATATTAACAATATACAGGAAAGTGTCCGATCCCAGAAGCAAGGAGGGAATTGAGAATGAAACTCAAATTTTCTTACTTCTAATGTTACTTCTAGACCATAACATGAGACCTGCTCTTAGAATTGAGTTAATATGAAATATCAGTATTACCTACAGCAAGCATCTTGAATTTACCAAATTGTAAGTAAGATATTTTTTTCTTAGATGACGTCCCACTTCTGGTCCATCTTAAATGTTTTCTGTAACGTTGTATATCTTACTCTTTTTAAAGAAATAAGTTTTTGAATGTAAACCCTTAACAGTTAAAATTGAAGTCGTGTGTGTGTGTGTGTGTGTATGTGTTACTAACTAGTTGCTCTCACACAATCACAAGATTCTCTACATAGAAGGCACGTTTTACCCAATAAAGAGAGGCAGCTTTTTTTACAAAAAGAATTGCAACCATTGTACAGAACACAATTTGATCTATGATTGTTCTGCTATATATTGTTCATTCTTACTGGAAGCTTCTTGGTCGATTGAATGGCCTGGCACTCAACCTCAGACTGACCCCTAACTTTATTTGGTGTACTTTTGTTACAATTTCTAATAAGCGTATAGTGTAGCGATGGGAACTGAGAAGATGAAATTGAGGTTGTTGGATTGTGGAGGTGATAAGGAAAATAAGGAGCTTCTTTCATTTGAGTAGCACAAAGGTCTATATAGGCAGTGAAATTTTATTGGAGTATCTGCCTTTTCTTGTTATGCTCTTTATTCTTATATGGAATAAAGGCAAAGATTGTGAAAGTAAAGCCCTCCTTCTTGTTTGAACTGTTAACACCACTATACAAGAGAAAATCTTCTATGTCAGAATAAACAGATACAATGCATCCCATCACTAGATTCATGGTGCCTCCTTTTACTATACTACTCAATACTACTCTAAACTGAAGGCTAAAACACTCAAAGTACCTAAGAAAAGGAAAAATACACCCCGTTATTGTAGTGAAAGAAATTTCAGAAGCCTGTGTTAGATATATGGGAAAACAAAATAAGACAACATTGTCAATTCAAATGAAGAATATAATACTTTTCCATTAGTTTCCAAAGCAAGAAGCTCAAAGCTCACTCAGCTTTGTAGTCATTGCTATTATTTTCTGTTTTATTCCAGAGCTGTGACCTACAGGTACAGGTTACTTTAAGCTTGTGAAGATTTAGATAAAATGATGGTGTTGATTGTGTGCTATAAAAAGAAATTTCAAAATTGAAATGTAGGCACAATTTTTCAGAAACGTAACACTAAATAAAGTTGATTTTCCCACAGCTTCTTTGAACATTAGATTACAATGATGGTCATTTATTTTTCCCTCCCCGCCCCCCGAAATCAATTGTCTCAATGTATTAAAAAGCACTTAGGTGATAGTAACACTGTTGGACTAAAAAAGCAGTAAATGTCAACATTCTTTTACCTTCAAATATTTGTACTTTGTTTTCAGCTAGGAATTTTTAGTATCAGAGAATCAGATTCTACTTCTGTGATAGGCTGGCATTCAGCTGCATGCACTGGTATGTTTATTACTGGTTATTTACGGCTGGGCCCAAGTGACACTGACTGTTAAATATTTTAAACAGTAATCCTGTACTTACATTATTATTTTGTGACATATACTATTTATCAAGATAAATATTATATATATATATATATATATACACACACATATATATAATACCATATATCTATATAATTTTCTTGATTTGCAAAATCTGAAAATATGGCTTTACTAAACGATTTAGCAAGAATTATAACAACATTTAGAACAGAAATGTACTGGCTGAACTCTCAAATAACAGAGATTCTTTATCTAGGACCTTAGAACTTTGGTTCACCCCAAGTTTTCCCAACATACATAAACAGGGCACTAGCCAATAAAAACTCCTTGGAATTGTTGGCATATGTTTTATTCTAGCGCTCTGGAACACATAATTCTAGCTCAGAAAGTCCTTCTCAGTTCCCTACTTGTAGATCCAGCTGTGTACTTGGCATGTCTTCTTGTCTATGCTAAAGAAACATCACATGAAACAGGTCAAAATCAAACGTGTGATCTCTGCCCATCTCACACCAAACCTCCAGGGTTCCCCAGCTCCCAGTCTCCCTCTCATCCAACTCCATATCACAGCCTTCACCCAGTCATTGATTGTTACTTCCAAAAGTATGTGACAAAACTGCCCTCAGCCATTGCCCAAGTATAAGCTTTTGCTATCCTCCGTGTAGAAAACTACAGAGGTTGTATAACTGGTCTCCCGGCATTGGGCATTGCTGCCCCTCCAAATCCATCCTCCCAAGGTGCCACAGGAGCATTTTCAAAATGCAAATATAACTGTCATTCCTTTGACTACACACATCACTTAAACAGATCACCATTGCTTTGCTGAAGATTAAGACCAAAACTGTACACCTGATTTTTTGAAACCCAGCAGCGTCAGACTCTTCCAGTCTCGTCTCTTGGTTTTCCTGTTCCTTCCCTCTGCTTCCGCTGGCTGGCTTTCTTCTGGTTGCGCTGTCTCACCATGCCCCCTCCCATCCTCATACCTGTAAACATACGTACCCAAACACTGTCTATTCAATACTTAGTTAACACTTAAAATATCTACCCAAATTTAACCTCCTCTTCTGCCTAGACTGAGCCGAATCCCTTGTACTATAACATGTGCACACATAGGATTTGTATGCATAAATGTATCCATATTTATCTATCCATACCTCTCATTGCAAATAGTTGCAAAAAGTTGTAAATTCACATTTATTTGTGTAATTATTTAGTTAACCACTAGGGTAGGGACCCCTCTAGTTTGGATTGTCCTTATGTTCCTAGAAAACACTGCAGTGCTTGCTCAGAATGGGAGTGTTATAAGTATTTGTTGAATAAATGTTGACTGAATATTCCCATCTTTAATCCCACATGTGCACATGCATACATATATACTACATACAAACACACACTCATATACACCCTCTCATTCTAATGAAGATAGAGTGATAGATGATAGATAGACAGACAGACAGACAGAAAGAGACTTGCAAGCTATGAAGCCCCATTTTTTATTTCTTTGTGATCTCCCCCAAATATCACACTTCTCTTTCTTCAAATTCTCTTTTCTATCCGTGATTCATTTAGAGGTGATTTGAGTAGTACTACATTTGCTTAGAAAGTGAGGCTGATCTATCAAATTTCTTACCAGAAAAAAAAAAGTCCAGGCATCCCTTTACATTATTTTCTCTATCATGTAAAATCCCTTGATAATTTCAAGAATTTTAAAGGCTTTACTTTATGGTGGTCTTATGCTGTGCTGTTTGTGCATATTTTGACATCAGACAGTGATCTAAGATTGTACCATGTTGGAGAAAAGAAAAACAAAATCCTTTGAAGGTTACCTATTCATATGGTCCCCATATGGAGATAAAAGACATGGAGAACGAAAATTGAAATAATATATGAAATTGAAAGAGTAACATAAAAGTCTATGCTATAAATTAAAAGTTCATATTTTTAAGAATTACACAAAGGCTTCAAACTATGGCTAAAATAATTAAGGAACAGATCTACCATACTGTCACTTACTATGTTCTAGGTACTATTCTAATATGTGTGCCTCAGTTCCAATTCCTGCATTAAAATTGAGTTAGTCTCCTTTTTGGTTAAAGCCTTCCTGCTTCAACTAGTTTAGGGGAGAATTTGGTAATCCTGGAATATCTTGTGCTAAAAAATAAGGAAGTGCTCAAAAACTGATAGGGACACATCAGAAGCACATAAAAGCCAGATTTAAGGGACTCCCACTGGTCAAACTTGGGATCACTTGAACATAAAAAGCAATAATGTATGTAATGGATTAGAGCACACTGAATAAATAAAGTATCCATGAGCCCATTGGGTGGGTGTAGTGTGCAGATGAGGTGGGTAGAAGGAAAAGTTCTGTTTCACTGAAGAATGCAAGCTAACAATTAAAAAATAATAGAATTATAAAGTCACCTTTTTCCAGTTACTATTACAAGAGTAATCAAAGGATGGTCCACCATTAGGTGAATGGTTGATAGGGACAGGATAATCACACTATCTCTACATGTCACCCCATAGATTGCTTATTAATTACAAAGAGAGAGAAGTACCTTCAAAGGAAGAAATCGGGCAGATGTCAGCTTAACTAACTGATCACACTTGATGTCACCAATAGTGGGACAAACTGACACCATGTACTTCTTGATACGATACACACATGAAGGAAGACACACAGTCACCTCTGAAGTTATTTTGCCAAAAATATTTCACCTGAATCTAATCATGAGGAAATAATTTTTAAAAAGTCCTTTCCAAAGTATCTAAAGCCACATTGTATATATTCTTCAATATAACTGACTTGGACACTTCAAAAATGTCAATGTCATTTTAATAATCCTGAAAAACTGTTCTGGATTAAAAAAGAGTAGGAAACATGGCAACTAATTTTAAGGCATCCTTCTTGATTAGATTCTGGATGGGAAAAAAAAGCTATAAAGGATAATATTGGGACAATTAGAGGAATCTGAATTTGGGCTGTAGATTGTATGTAGTATTACATGCATATTAAATTTCCTCAGTGTGATAATCATATTGGAATCTCATGATCTCTGCAACTTCCTTTCAAATGCTTCAGCAAATTTTTTTTTAATATGGGAAAGAGAAAATGTTACAAAAATGTTAACAATGGTTTTATCTAGATAAAGATAGTATAGTATTCATATTATTGCTAACTTTTTGTAGGTTAGACACTTTTCAAAATAAAAATTGGGTAAAATATTCTGTGATTTTAAGCCAACTATCCAATGGATGAGATTATTGTCACATTTTATGAAGTGAGCTAGCATGAGTGAAAGTTGTTTAGTCACTTCAAAAATTGTCCTCTCCAAAGTATCTAATTATCTTGGTTCAACATTCCATAATATTTCATAATTTATATTTAACTACTTAAGAGAAAGTTCTTCTTAAAAGAATATATTTTAGGCAGTATAGAAGACAATACCTAATATAATACTATCAGTAAATATGAGTATAAACCAATATTTTTCCATTTTCAGTTATATATGAGAACTTTTCAACGTGAGAAATTTTAAAGGGAAATTGAGAAGCTTGGTGATATGACTTTTTCTTCTTCTGTATCTTTCCTTAAACATTTGGTGTTTACCTATTAAACAAGGTATAAGATTGCTGATGATTTTCATTAAAAGACCCACAACATAGCAGAATGTAGTGTGCAGTGTAGATCTGGCCTGGGCCCCAGTAAGATTTAGGATCCAGTGTGATTATCAACTGTAATGGTCTGGAAGGTGGACAAGCACTGCTGATGCTTACGTACTACAAACAGGTAGTTAAAAGCCCAGCACCACAGATTTACAAATACCAAAAACAAAGTTCTCTGTTTAGTCAAAAACGTGAGGGCCAATTCTATATGAATCACAAAGTAAAATGGTTAATTAAAAAATATTTACAAAATTGGTATAAAAACATTATCTCTTCAGAAAATTTCAACTTCAAATTAAGTGTTTAAAATATGTCTCCTCCCATTAAAATGTATAAAATAATACACATACTTTGCATGAATACTTTTCTGATAACATTTAGGGGTGCTTTGATGTACCTTTCACGTAGGGTACCTTTCACGTAACCAGAACCAAGTAGAGTCGTGCTTCTTGATATATGATAAAATGAATTTCTAGATTTTCTTATATTTTAAGGTACAGTAAAACAAAGATAAGAATATCACTAGAGTTCTTTCTCCTTATGTTTCATACGATAGCTCATAAATTATTGTAACTTATAGCAAGCAGAAGAGATTTGCATTTCTGAAAATTTTGAAGAAACGGTTTCCTGATACTGTCCCCTTATACTGTCTTGAGGCTAAATTTCACTATGATAGGAACTTATCACTCAAAAAAATTATAATTAATCTTCAGCTTATATTAAGATGAATGTTAATCAGTTTGATCTTGGTATTCTTTTAATAAGGGGGAGATAGTAAATTTTTATGGGGAGAGAATGGGTTCTTTAAAAGTCTTAATTATCTTCAAGTAAAGGCATTAATAGCTTAAGCGCTTATATCCTACTGTCCCTCTACCCTCCACAACCTCAAGCTACTCATATTTGTATCAGTAGTAAGACAATGGATACCTATATTATTGAAAGCATTTTGAGACCTGAGAGAATTGGGTGAACTTGAATTTTGTAATCTTATCAAACTATTAATATATTTTATTTCATATTTCTTAAAAAAGTTCTAAGACCCTGACAATGTAAGTTAAAAGCTATTTGAATTTATAGCAATAGGAAAAGTAAACTTCCATATAGAATTTGGCTTTAAAAGAGAGCAGCTATATGAACAATTTGTGTGTGTAATTATTAGCTGGAAGCTATTTGTACTCTTAAGTTTATTGAATATACACATATGATAATAAAACTTCGCACAAATAGAACCTTTTGATAATAAATCCATGTAAAAGAGTGTGCCTTGGGGAATAATTCTAGGTGTTGAAAGTATATTGAATTCCTTGCGCTCAGAATGCAGAACTCTAGACTGAGTATGTAACTATTTTTCATTCATGATGTTTTAATAGGCCATTTTACCTAAAGTTTTAGAAAGAATAAGTAAAACGTACAATGGAAAATGATGTTGTCCTATTTGTACATATATGCAAAATACTGCAATCACAAAAGAAATGGCAAAGGAGAACTGTGAAGCCTGTCACCAGAAATGAGCTAAACTATACACAAAATTATAGTTATCAGAAATAAATACCTAATCATTACCTGAGAAGTCTTCCTGTCATTGCTGTTGGAATCACTGACTAACTGGTTTTTTGCTTGTGTCGCATCTACTCACCTAAAGCGCTTTAGTAGTAAAATAAAATATAGAAGAGCTGCTTTCTCTTTATGAACCCTATACATTTACTACACTTCATGGAAATGCGCATCCCCTCCAGTTAATTTTACTGGATGTTAACAAAATAAAAACAAAATGAAGGATCCTTCTAATTCCCTTTCCTCATTTTAGATTTATGTCACATTTGTATTTTATATTTCGTATTTTCATCTTTAAAAGAAATCAATGCTCAATACTAGTCCTTTCATTAGTGTTTCCCTTTCTGAGTTATTTTGTGGGGGTTTTTTTTGTGGATAGCTAGATTTCATGATCAAGCCTTTTGTTCTATCATAGGAGGGTCCATGTGGACGACACGTCCTGATTTTACCTGCCTGACCTTTACCCAGCACCACACCACCACCATTGCACTCTCCTCTTGCCTGGTACCTGTGTTGTTAGTCCATAAACCACTTTCTGATTGTCTTTTCATTCTTGAAGGGAGCCAGTAATGTCGAATATCAGGAACTGGTGTATGGGGGCCGTCTACAGCTCCATTATGGGTCTGGTCTAGAATACTGTCTCTCATCAAGTGTGTTCAATTTGCCCTCAAGTTTAAACATTCAAGCCCCTAACTTTATGTTGTCATTTTGCAGTTGTGGCTTTCCTTCCATTGTCTCCCACAGTACCCTCAGCTGGGAGATCACTCCATAGCTAATAAAAATAGTAGATGGGTGTGTTATTTTCTCTAGCCCTACCTCCCCAATCATTCTAATTTCCAATAGGGAAATATTCACATTTCCTATAGCCAACTTATGCCCTAGATGTTACTGTCCCAATCTAAGGTTTGCTGGACAGCTTTCTGGGACTATGATTTAGAAAAATCTATATCCATCTCAAGTTTTGAGAGTATGTGTGTATTAATTCTCACCCTCCTTTTTTGTTTCTCTCTAGATTTACAGAATTTAGCAGGTATACGCTACAGTTAGTGGTTTGAAGTTGTGGTTCTCTTCTTAGTTGAAAATGGAATACTTTTTCTATTTTTTAATAGACTTTATTTTTTAGAGCAATTTTAGGTTCACAGATATATTGAGCAGAAGGTACAGAGATTTCCCATCTACCCCCTGACCCTACACGTACATAGCCACCTCCATTATCAACTTCCCTTGCAAGAGTGGTACATTTGTTACAGTTAATGAACCTACATTGACACGTCATTATCACCTAAAGTTCATAGTTTATATTATGGTTCACTCTTGGTGTTGTGTATTCTATGCATTTGGACAGATTTATAATGACATGTATCCACTATTATAGTATCACACAGAGTGATTTCACTGCACTAGAAACCCTGTGTGCTTCACCTACTCATATCTCCCTCCCCTGTAACCCCTAGCAACCATTAATCTTTTCATTTGTCTCCATACTTTTGCCTATTCGACAATATCATAGAGTTGAAATCGTTTAGTAGGTAGCCTTTTCAGATTGACTTATTTCACTTAGTAACATGTACTTAAGCTTCCTTCAAGTCTTTTCATGGCTTGATAGTTTAAATCTTTCAGTATTAATAATGTTCCAGTGTCTGGATGGACCACAGTTTATTTATCCATTCACCTACTGAAGGATATCATGGTTGCTTCCAAATTTTGGCATAATGAGTAAACATGCTTTAAACATTCACGGGCAGGTTGTTATGTAGATGTAAGTTTTCAACTCCTTTATGTAAATACCAAAGAGCATGATTGCTAGATTGTATGGTAAGGGTATGTTTAGTTTTATAAGAAACTACCTTCTGAAATGATGGTACCTTTTGCACTTCTACCAACAATGGATGAGAGTCCTGTTGTTCCACATTTTCGTCAGCATTTGGTGTTGTCAGTGTTCTGTGTTTTGGTACCTTATTTTTGTTTTAATTTGCATTTCCCTGATATAAAATGTGGAGCATCTTTTCATATGCTTATTTACCATCTGTATATCTAATTTGTTGAAGTGTCTCTTAAGGTCTTTGGCCCATTTTTTTGTTTACTCTCTTATTGTGGAGTTTAAAGTGTTCTTTATGTATTTTAGATAACAGTCCTTTATCAGATATGTCTTTTGTAAATATTTTATCCCAGTTTGTGACTTGCCTTTTCATTCTCATGGGAGTATCTTTTCCAAAGGAAAAAAAAGTTAATTTTAATGAAGTCCATCTTCTCAGTTCTTTTTTTCATGAATCATGCTTTTTGTGTTGGATCTAAAAGGCCATCACCAAACTAAAGGTCACCTAGATTTTCTCAAGTTTTCTC
>NW_017731575.1:1826516-1829887 GCF_001890085.2 Hipposideros armiger
AGGACGTCGCTTCACTGGCCCATGCTGGTATTGTGATCATTGCGCTCTTCCTGGGTGAGGCAGATCAGCCGCTGGCCATTGGATGGCCGCTCATGGTGGCTCTTGGCAGCTCATGCTGGCTGTCGGCTGCTCACGGTAGCTTACAGCAGCCCACTGCAGCCCCACAGTAGCCTTCCCCGTCGTCGGCGACTCACGGCAGTCCAGCTCCAGGTAGAGCTGTTGTTCTCCATATTAGCTGTAGAGTGCAGTGTCACTGGCCCATGTGGGATCCGAACCGGAGCCCTGCTGCTCAGAGCTTGCGCTCCCAAGCCAACTCTTAACCAATGAGCCACACGGCTGGCCCCAGAATGATTGTTACATGAGAATTTTGAAGGAATCCTTGCTCCTCTGCCTTATTCTATGAGTAGACTCCAGTGCTGCTGTTGACAAGTCTGATGTCATTCTGATTCTATCCTCTGGATGTGACCCCTTTGTTTCTCTCTGAAAACACATGAAGCCGTTTCTTCATTCCTATTGTTCTGGAATGTGTGCTAAATGCTCTGTGATTCCTTTAAATCTGGAAACTCATGTCCTATAGTTCCCTGAAATATTCTCAAATTACATCACTAATGGTCTCCTCCCTTTTGCTTTCTTAGTTCTCTCTGCCTGGAACACCTATTATTCAGATTTTGAATCTCTTAGATTAATCCTATTTCCTGGCTTTTTTTTCCTTGTCCAATTTTCCATCTCTTTGTCCATTTGCTCTACCTTCTGAGAAGTCACCTTAACTATTTTTCTAATTTCTGTTCTCTTTATCAAATACAGGGTCCCATTCTGCTTTGATGGAACCAATAGTTTCTCTTTTCTCTCTAAAGATATAAAGTATAATTCTTTTGATTTTTTTTTTGTTGTTGTTTAGTTAAATTTTTTTTTTCCTGTTCTTTGCCTTGCTTCTCTTCTGGTTATCTATTGCCTTCTCTCTTGCCTTCCCTCTTCTGGGGAAGCTCATGCATCTTTCCTGGGTTTTACAACACACAGTATCTTGCTATTTTTTGGTGTCTGTGGAATCACTTTGATTTCAGCATTTATGACCTTTTAGGTTGGTTATCACTCCTCTGCCTACATGTCATTTTCTAAAACTTTATTATTCTCTCTCTCTTGTAATCATGTCTCCTCTTCCTTTATCTATGTCTTTGTAAATACATCAGTAAATTAAGTTCGAAACTCATCCTAGAAAAAGTGCTACATACCTCATTGCTGAATACCATCACTATGGTCACCTTTGAAGTATTCCCCTTGGGAAGCTATGCATCAATGCCAGTGCCTACTTCACCCTTCAAAGCAATTTTGGAACTCTTTCTGTAATGACCATCAGAGCTATCGTCGTATTAACCTTTGATGTCCTGAATGTCATCAAAATGTCTCCCTTTTGGGCTGGCCAAGTGGCGCGTTGGTTAGGAGTTGGCTTGGGACGCCAGCCCTGAGCAGCAGGGTGCCAGTTCGGATCCCACATGAGGGCCACTGACACTGCGCCCTCTACAGCTAAGATGGTGAAGAACAGCTCAACCTGGAGCTGGGCTGAGTCACCAGCGACAGCGTAGGCTGCAGTGTGGCTGGCAGGTAGCGGGCGTGAGCTTTCGTGAGCTGCCATGAGCCTTTGTGAGCGGCTGTCCAATGGCTGGTGAGCGACTGCCTCACCTGGGAAGAGCACAATGATAACACTAACATGGGCCAGTGAAGCCACGTCCTCCACAACTAGACTGAAGAACAAAAGGACAGCAACTTGTCTGTTCCCCTTCCCCAATTCCCCAATAAAATCTNGGCCATTCCAGAAAAAGAGTTCCAAAATTGCTTTCAAGGGTGGACTAGGCGCTGGCATTGGTGCATAGCTTCCCAATTCTGCAATGAGGTATGTAGCACTTTTCTTAGGATGAGTTCACGAACTTAATTGTCTGACCGTGTGTGTGTGTGTGTATGTGTGTATATATACATGTATATATGGATTTTTAAGCAAAGGAAAAACAGTAAGCAATATTTAAGAAAGATTAATCGGGCAGCATTATTTGTATTGAATTGATTACTTTCTGGAGATAAGTCATTTATTCAGGAGCCTTTTTATTTTCATTTATTCCACAAATATTTATATTCCATTCACCATGTCTAAGGTATTGTGTTTGGCATGAGAGTACCATGAACATCACTTCTAAGATGTGTCCTAAAGAACAAACAAGGATCAGCTTGAGGTTGGTGGAGAAAGGGAAGAATGTTTGTGTGCCCAGGGACAAAAGAAAATGCAGTTAGTTCTTATGAATTAAATAGTTTGGCCTGCTTTGAGAATAGAGTTTGAGGTAGAGGTATGAGTGATAAAACTAAAGAAGTGATCAAGAGCTAAATCAGGAAGGGCCTTGTCTGTATAAGAAATTTGGACCAATTAAGTATGAGGAGTGGTGGAATATACAAATGGAAATGTCCAGTAGGCATTCAGAAATATGAGACCAGAACTGGTGAGATATTGGAACTGGAACATGAGTTAAATTTTTATCTTTGAGTAATTAGATCATTTCATGGGTGACAGATCAGAAAGGAGAAAGTAGAACTCCAAGAAAGAAAAAACAGAAATGAGTGAGATTGCTAAAGGTTAAACAAACAGAGATCACCACAGGAGCCTGGGATGTAAGACTTTTCAGAATGGTAAACAAGTCAATGACATGAAGAGGTTAGGGACTCAAAGGAGATATTGTGCAATGGCAAGAAGGAAATAACTTGTAACCATAAAAAAGGAAGTTCTCTGGGGTTACCTAGATGACCAAATGACAACTAATCAGAATATTTTCAGTGTGGATGTCTACTTTGTGAGTCCTGGTTAGACTATCAGTTTCTTTAGTCAGGTCTGACTTTTGGTAACTAATAGAAAAGTAAATTAGCTCATTTTGAGCATTTTAAAATTTCATAATGTTGGCATCATTCTATGTAAGTTTTATTGAGAGGTATACTAAAGTTTAGTGGAAAGAATGTAGTTTGGAAACAGCCAAAACTGAGTTTGGACTCTGGCTGTCCCTGTTATGAGTCATGTGAACTTCCATAGTTTGGTGTTTACTTCCCTGTCTTTAAATAATATCCACATTTTAGAATCTCTTACCCTCCCAATATAGTGTTAGTATTTTGTTGAGATACATATTCAGTGTTTTTGGAATCATGGCTATGTAAATGTTATCCACAGCTTAGCCATGCAGCTTAATAATTTTTTTCCTTTCCTTAATTTTCTGTTTTCCCTAAAGTTAGTAGTATCTTGCTCTTTCATTTACGTAATGTTCTAAACTTTTTTCACTGATTCAGGCAAACTCTTCCTCTTTGGTTAAATATTCTGTCTATATGTTCAGACAAATCAGCTA
>NW_017731575.1:1832199-1898109 GCF_001890085.2 Hipposideros armiger
CATGTGAGCTGGTGCATTGTCATGATGCAAGAGCCATGAATTGTTGGCGAAAAGTTCAGGTCGTTTAACTTTTTCACACAGCCTTTCAGCACTTCCAAATAGTAAACTTGGTTAACTGTCCAGTTGGTACAAATTCATAATGAAGAATTCCTCTGATATCAAAAAGGTTAGCAAAACCGGTCCAACAAGTTCTCAAACTTAGTTGTGAGACCACAGAGGGTGCCAAAAAATGTATACACATTTTAAGAAAAGAAAACTAAATTAAAATTGTAATACTCGATATATGCCAATAACGAAAGATGAATACAAGTCACGTTTGACTTCTGCAATTACAAGAGTTGCTCAAAGTGGTTGCCATCAGCATCCAGACACTTCTGATTATGGCGAAATACTGCTTAAGCAATGTTGACCAAAGTGTTTACTCATATACATTGTTTTGTCTTCACCAGTATTTTTAGTTTCTTTTGTTTTCATTTTAGAGGCGTTTGACGAGGGAATAAGTTAATTCTAATCTGCCCCCATTTAACTAGAAATCCTCTTCACTGGTTAGTTAATTAAATTAGTTAAAATTAACCAGTGCAATAATAGCATTTAAAATATCACTAATTATTCATAATTTTGTAGTATCCTTTAGGTTTCACAGTACTTTCTTTTACATGTTTTGTTGGACATCCTGTTTTTTTGTGTATTGTTAATATTGAGTTATGTATTATTTCTGCTTTCCTTTGTTGGCAGCTTTTCAAGCTTCCC
Organism: Hipposideros armiger; assembly: GCF_001890085.2. Lineage (NCBI taxonomy): Eukaryota > Metazoa > Chordata > Mammalia > Chiroptera > Hipposideridae > Hipposideros > Hipposideros armiger. The sequence continues at coordinate 1,832,950 of NW_017731575.1, forward strand.
CATATATCTATACTTATTTTAATAACTACTTTTGGCAATTACTTTGATATTGTAATATGAGCACTGTTTTTTGTGGTGTGTTCTTTGTAAGTGCCTTATGAGCTTACTATATGATTTTTGTCAGGAGATATTTTTGCAGATTTAATTTATTTTTCTTTTTAAACCAAGATTTGTAGACTAGCACCTTTCCTGTTTTAGCTCATGTTATTTTTCTATTAAACGGTTGCAGGCTAAGCACAGATGGGCTAGAATATGAAATAAGAGGAAAGAGAGGGAGCACTTAGAAGAATTTAATAAATATTTGCAAGAGATTGCTTGAAGCCAGCCATAAGTGCTTGGCTCACAAACTTTACTATCTATAAGACACAAATCGTATTCATTTTAGAATATACATATATTTCTAGAGCTTTATGTTACCCATAGAATTTTACTATTTTATGGGAAGCAGTATTATCCTTTCTCTAAGAGACATTATACAATAGCAACGCGTCAGATGTCTGGATAATATATAATGAAGGGGAAAAAAATCAATCTTCCATATAGGTATTGACTGTCTAGCTAATCATTAACAGAAATAACTACCCAACATATCTGGTATAAGTAACCAGGATAGTCTATAAATATAATACCTTTACAAGGATTTTATTGTTATTCTGGTGAGCAGAATTGGGAAATTAGAAATAAGAAAATATATAGGTGACAATATATAAAAGACATTTCATCTAGGTAACAACCAGTAACAATATTAATATTAAAACAATCTATGCTTTATTGTCTCACCATAAAATACTAATTTGAAAACTATCTAGACAATTTTTTGAACATAGAGCAGTGCAAAAGTTGTCTAAATTATTGATCACAGGAATTTGTGCACTAGAAGTAGACTTACCTATTTGACATCAATTAAGTATAGATATTGCTATTTTATTGTAAAATGTAATATTCGAAACCCAATGTGAGCTATTCTGTTTTATATATTGTAGCTAACATTCTAATTTGAACTACTGCTTACTCATAAGGACTAAGTGGAAAGATCAAAATGACTTCCTAATATTATGTTGTCTATTGCCTCTTAAATGCTGCCCAGTATTGTTTTGTTTTTTAATAGCCACACAACCTCAACCAACCTTAAAGAGGCTAGAATATGCAATATACTGTGTGACCGGATGGGTCAAACTGCAATATTTAGCAAACTGTTGCCCTTTTCACTTAAGATGTATCATGAATATTTTTCTATTATTTATTTCAGTCTTGCAAAGTTTTATTTTTATATATTTTTTATTTTTCAATTAGAGTTGACAGACAATACTATTTTAGTTTCCGATGTACAAGATAGTGATTAAATATTTCTATCACTTACAAAGTGATCTCTCCAGTAAGCCTAGTACCCATCTGACCATACATAGTTATTATAATATTACCGATTATATTCCATATTCTGTACTTTACATCCCCATGACTGTTTTTATAACTGCCAATTTGTACATTTTAATCCCTTCACCTATTTACCCATCCCCAACCTCCTCCCATCTGGCAGCCATCAATTTGCTCTCTGTATCTATGAGTTTGTTTCTGTTTTGTTTCTTCATTTATTTTGTTTTTTAGATTCCAAATATAAGTGAAATCATATGGTTTGTCTTTCTCTATCTGACTTATTTCACTTAGCCATAAAAAGGAATGAAATATTGCCATTTGCAACATGGTAGATATATTATTTTAATCGTCTAAAATATCAATGTTTCATTGACAAAATATTTAATTGCATGCTAGGTTTTGTTAGCTTGTTTTTTGAGGTCTTTTGGAAGTAGGTATAGTGCTATGAAGCTTTTAAAATTCTTTCTCTCAGTCCTGTATGACCTTATTTTTGGATATATCACTTTTTTCAGCAATAATGCTCCACAAACTTACTAGATTTTGTAATTCCTTTATATATTGGACTAGCTCCCTGAAAGGCAACTTCCTTTTTTTAGTTGACATGAAAAACTCGTCCTGCTATCACTGAAACAGAAAACAAAAATTTAAATTATCATATATTGCTCATTTACATAGTACCCAAAGTACCCCATTATCACGGTTCAAGTGTATATGAATAACATTTGTATATGTACACAACTATCTTTCCCTACTCTGCACCACAGGGAAACACACCTATTTTTCCTCTTCTGACACTTCATACTAATGGTTGAAATAGTAAATTCTCGTCTTTCAATTCCTCTCCTCAAAATCCTTTGGTCCTTTTTGACCTTTTCTTGATAATTTCCACATTGACCAAGGCACCTTTTCTGGTCTCATCTTTTTCCATTTTTTTGAGGGGAGGCATATTTCTTAGCTAACCCTCATGTCTACTATTCCTTAAATCCTTTTCTTACATGTATTTATGAAACACATGTTTTATTTACTGCCTATATACAATAATAGCCTATCTTGACTTCTTAATTACATTTGCTTTCTGATATGTTTCCTACTTCACAATGCTTTTTATAAGGTTTTTTTGTTTTCCTGTTGTTTGGACTGCAGAAAACCCCTAAGGCTTTAACCTGTAACCTGTTTCATTCTCCCATTTTATTTGTGGGTGCACTCAAGTTTAGCCATTATTTTTATGGTGGTGATTTTCATAACACCATCCAACCATTCAGTCATGCTTGGATTGTTATATCTACTTCTGAGCCCTGAATTTAAAGAAAAGCATTAACAAATGTGAATGTGTCTGGAGAACGATGATTAAATTGATTGAATGCTCCTAAACCGTGTCCTGTAAGGAATGGCTGAAGGAATTTTGTATATTTATTGTTTCCTGGAGTAAAACAAGATTAAGGGTAGACAGGATAATTGTCTCCAATAATTAGAAAGTCTGTCATGTAAAGAAAAGAACAGATTTGTTGTAAGTTCTTCTACATGGCTCTAGTAGACCCAACTTGTGCAAGCTATGAAGCGATACGTTCAAATATATGCTCTGATGAAGAACAGAAATTAAAGATTACTCATTTGGGCTATGCCTATAGTGTCTGGCACAGGGCCTTAATCATATTCAGACTTAATGGATGTTTATTGATTGGATTGAGTGGGTTTGAATTGAAAGAATAAACATCTAACAGTAAAAATAGACTGTCTTCTGAAGTAAAAATACCCAATGTTTCAACAAATAATTATTGATTAACTACAATGCAGCTATCCCAGTGCTGGTCATTGGAATGTAAAGATATTAACATCTTGAAACTGTAGAACACTTTTTGTGGCCAAGTATTCTTGTAAATATTTCTTATGTATTGACTTATTTCACAGCATCCTCACATGGCAGGTATTTTTATTATCCCCAGTTAAGATGTGAGGAAACTATATAAGATGTGAGTTTACACTATAAGCTGTGACAAAAAATTAGTTGACAAGCTATGAGTTGAACCCTGGCAGTCAGGCTCCAGAATCTTCATACTTAACCACAACACCCTACATAGTAGTGTAGTATATATGCAGTGGAACATATAGTTTGTATGTAATACAGAGTGACCACATACTTAGCTTACACTACAATAAACTGCCTCCAGTAATAAAAGACAAGAGGATGTGCATAAATGAAAAGACAGATGGATTTTTGGTTTGAAATGTAATGTAGTCCACTTCTTGCTCTGAAGATTTTCTACCCAAAGGCTACCCTTTCTCTTCCTGAGTGTCTGTGGTCTGCCTTACCTTTAGTCCATTCTTCACATTGTCTCTGAGTGATCTACCCAAAGTGCAAACCTGCTTATTCTACTCCCTTCAAACCTGTCGTTGGTTCTCCAGTGTCCACAGGACAAATCTAATCACCTTAGGTTAATGCCAAGGCCTTCTGTTGTCTATCTCCACCTGCACCTCTCACATCATCTTTCAGTGAACTGTGAATCAGACTATGTGGTTATGTGAGCTAGTCTTGAAGATTTTTTATCTGGGAAGATAACAACATTATTGTGGGAATAAAATTAAATAATCAATATAAAGTGCTTAGAATACTGCCTAGAATGTAATAACTGCTCAATAAATGTTATTATTACTTCCATTTATTTCTGATTGTCCTGCCCAAATTGCTATACCCAAAATATAGCTTATTCCTTAGCTCTCTTATTATACTTATAATTCCTTTGTAATAGATTGAAAAAAATAAAGGACATTTATTGACTTTCTTAATTTACAAATTCAGAGGCAGAGTGAGTGTAGGCAGGGTCTAGTCACAACTTTTCCTCTGATTCTCTGCAGGTTTCTCACCTTCCTCCGTGCTGTCTTGTTTTTTAGGCTGCCTTCCATCAGGGCAGCCAGAGGCTTCTAGCAATAGCATAAACTATGTGCTTTCTTATTCACAGTCATTGAGAGAAAATACTACTTCCCGTGACCACCAAACCAAAGCTCTAGGCTTTGTTCTGATTAGATCACCTCTGAAACAATCGCTGTAGCCAGGGAAAGCCTGGGTCACCTGGTGCAGTGGATTCATTCCTGCCCTGCCCCCCCCCCCAAAAAAAAGATATGTCCACATCCTGACTCCTGGAACCTGTGGCCTTAACTGGAGAAAAAGGTCTTTGCAGATGTAATTAAGTTAAGAATCTTGAGATAAACTCTTCCTGAGTTATCTGGGTAGGCCTTAAATCCAATGACAAGTACTCTTATAAAACACACAGAACAGAGGGCTCTGTGAAGTTGGAAACAGATTAGATACCAGAGCCACAAGAGGCGAGGAAGATTCTCCCCTCAAGCCTCCAAGGGGAGTGCGCCCCTGACTGTGCCTTGGTTTTAGACTTCTGGCCTCCAGAACTGTAAGAGAATAACTTTCTGTTGTTTAAAAGCCACCAAATTTATCGTAATTTGTTATGGCAGCTACAGGAAACTAATACAACTAGCCATTCCTAAACCAGCTATTTTGCCAAGGACTGTAGGATTAAGTACCCTGTTAGGATTACACTGTTTGGGGCCTTTCGCTGGAGCTGAAGGTGGGGATAATCTGTTCTAAACTGTGTGGCTTCCACACAGAGGAGGAGAATGGATATCATGGAGGCAACAAGCATCCACTTGAATATCCATTAATTTCACTTCTTAATCATAACCTACGAATGTCCATTGGTTATACCACAATTGATCCAAATCATGGACTGGAAGCCATCTTTTATCTTTTATTACATTATTAATTACTACAACAACGAAAACTGAAATTATTTCATTGTACTTGTTAACCCCCTTACCTCATCTGACATAATCCCCGCTGATAACTTCTTCAAGTCATTTTAGACATGACCACTCAAATTCCATTTTCTTGTACTGCCAAATCCCAGGACTCCAAAAAGCTTTCCAGAGACGCCTTCTATCTTCATAGGTCCCTTTAATAAAATAGAGTTTGATGCTGTATTCTCTTATGTGTTATTTAATGTGATTCTGGTGATTCCTGACTAGCATACAAATAAATATATGCTACAAATTCTTGTGACTCTGCTTAAACAAATGTGAAATACAACAGTATTTTTGTATCATCCATATTTAACACTTTGAAATCTTTTAACACTTTGAAATTTCTAGAATGGGTAACAAGTAAAAATGAGGGTTAAGATGAGCTAACCATTTAACAATAATACCTGTGTTTCTTTCCCCATCTCTAATACAAACAAATGTTTGCAAGAAGTTTTGGTTTTAGTCTGATGCAGTCTTTAAAGATTTTTGCTTTAATAAAAACTCTACATTGAACACTAGAACATAAAATATGATTTAAAACTTTTACTAAATCAAAGACTTTAACGGCAACGCTTTGTCTTGTTAAATTTTTAAATTATAATTAAATTTTAATTACAACAGCTAAAAGTAGAGGGTACCTGCTAAATATAATAAATTATACAGGAAGTCACAGCAACAAAATGTATAAGGAAGCACCTATAAATTAGTGTCTAGTAAAAGAATATATTTCTATGTTCTGTATGACAAAACACATCGAACAGTTGAGTTTTACAAGAATAGAACATGAAACAGTATACCTGAGAAACCACATGAAAAATATTTGAAAAGATCAGTATTATTCTACCCATTCATAGCAATTTCACAAACTGCCTTCCTTTAAAATGTTACTCTGTAATAGTATTGAATGTACTACATTAGTTTTCTTTGCTGCCATGATAAATCATAGCAAATTTAGTGGTTTAAACAGCTCAAATGTGTTCACTTCTATGGGTCAGAATTCTGACACAAGCTAAAATCAAGGTGTCAGCAGGCCTGCATTCTTTTTTGTAGGTTACAAGTAGGATCAGTTTCTTTGACTTTTCAAGCTACTAGAGGCCACCTGCATTCCTTGGCTCATGTCTCCAACAGCTCCAAAGCTAACAAGGGCAAGTTATTCTCCTATCACATCACTCTGACCTCCTCTGCTGCTTCCCTCTTCCATTTTTAAGGATTCAACTATATTGGGCCCACCCAGGTAATTCAGAATAATCTCCCATACGATAAAGTCAACTGATTAGCAAAACCTTCCTTCCATCTGCAGTCATAATTCCCCATTGCCATGTAAAGTAACGTAGTCACAGGCTCCAGTAACTAGGAAGTAGACCCTTTTGGGCAGGCCTCATGTACCATTGTTAACTACCTGGTTTTGATAAATTGTTCTATGGTTATAGAAAGTGTTATCATTGGAGGAAGCTGGGTAAAAGGTACACAGGTCCTGTACTGTTTTTGCTACTTCTTTGTGAGTCTAAAATTATTTCAGCATAGAAGTTTAAAACATGTTAAAAAACATTTAAATTTTTTTTGAGGATTGGGTGAAAATATATAGAAATTGTTTATGAAATTTCAAGACTTGCCCTGTACTAAAATGGATTAAAGTAGGGTTATTTAACTTCTAAAATAATAAATACATTAAGTAATAAATAGTAGGTAAAGGTCACATTCTTCATTCGATTAAAAGTAATTCAGTCAAGATTTACTGTTTTATGGTTATTAACATATTTTACAATGACTAAGTAAGAAGGGTGCTATCTAGGTTTCTGTCTCTTTAGATAAACACTGTCTAGAACTGACTAAATAGCATTAGACTACATACCACAATTTAATTTCATTATGGTTGATAGAAATGATGTATTTTAAATGCTTATATGCCCACAACACCTTTCAAATAAAAAATCTAAACTCCTTAACCCAGATTAGTAAAGTGCTTTATAATTTCACACTGTTTTCATATTTTTTCAAAAAAGATCATCACATATTCTTCTTAATGTTTGATAAAGCTGTCAGATACATAGGACAGATTTCATTGTCTCATTTGTACAGATAAATAAAATTAAGTCTAAAAAGTTTACATGGGGATTTCTGCTCAAGAGAGGGAAGTATGTTTATGTTTTAGAATTCTAGTCTGCTCCCCAAGCAAGCAAATGGAAGATGACAGAGTAATTAAAAATGTGTAAGATATATTGAAAGGTTTCAAAATTTAGCAAGAATTTTTTTAATGTAAAAAAATGCTGAAAATTAAAGCAACTCCAATTTATTTACCATGAAAGAAGAAAGATATGGATACTCAGTAGAAAATGTATTGTAAGTATGAAGCATTATGATTAAAAATAAACCCATGCCAAGATACATCATATTGAAATTGTGGACAATTCTGAAATTGTTAAATGGACAACTGTCTTCTTATCATATCAACAAATGATAGAAGACAATGAAAATTAATCTTCAGAGTGCTGAGAGAAAATAATTTTAACCTCAATTCATACTCAACTATCATTCCAGAATGAGGACAAAAATAAGATAATTTTGTACATACAAAATGGAAGATAATTTGATAGTGATATTCACTAGAAAAATATTTAACTCTGCAGTACAATAAGAAAGAAAGTCAGCTTAGAGGGAAAGTGTACTATTCAAAAATTAACACTGAACACAAAGACTGATAAAATACCAGTAAATGTAATTAATTATTTAATAATTAATAAGTATTTATTTTAAGTGATTACAATTAAATAGAAAATCTCAAACATGATCAGGGTGAGGAAACACTGTTCAATGAGTAGTTAAAGCTTGCTAAAGTTTCTGTGAAAACTGAATACTTTATTAGAAAATTCTGTAGTTAGATAGTATTTTTTAATTTAAAGTGCTGCTTAGTTACCAGAAATAAAATCTATAGATTCAAAGAAAGGAACAGAGAGGATTAGATAACTTAATTTAAGAAACTATCTAACAGGACTAGGAGAGAGAAACGATTTAAAAAGTAAAGAAGAGACATAAATTTATCTAATTTAAATTATAAAATATTTAGAACTGTATGACAATGAAAATACATATAAAAACATGTTGTTTGCTGCTAAAAATAGTTTTTGGGGACATTAATGACCTTGCATATGTGTGTTTTATATAAAGAAAGCTCTAAAATACATGAATTAATTTTCAATTTGAAAATGTTGAAAAAAGAAAAAACACCCCAGATATCTCTAAAGACAAAAATTGGAAGAAAGAAATAAAGATAAAAGAAGAAATCAATTGAATAGAGAACGAAAAATAGAGAGGAATTACAATATATTTTAAATAAAACAGACAAATCCCTAACAAAAATGATGAAAGGAAACAAGAGGTGCAAATATGTAATATTAGGAATTAAAATGGGTCTATACTCACAGCTGTGAAAGAGATCTTTCAAATCATGAGAAAATCCTATGAACAACTTTGTGCTTATAAATTTGGAACCTAAAAGGAAATGATAATTGTTTAGGCAATATAATTTTCTAAAGCTGACTCACAAAAGTTAAATGAATAAGTAAATAATCATTAACAAAATTAAATCAGTAATCAGATTCATTTTTCATTCTTCAAAGATAGGCCCAGAAGTTTATACAAACATATGACATTAGGCCAATAGAACAGAATAATGTCTATCGTAGATACAATAACACACAAATATAGGAATTTGAAATATAACAAAATCAGCATTAAAAATCAGTAGTAAAATGATAAAAATTACTCAATAAGTAGAGTTATTATCGGGCAATTATTATCCAGATGGAACAGATAACTTACAAGGTACACAAAAATAAATTTCAGGTGGATTTCATCACTAAATATGAAAAAGCATAACTTTAAAACTTTGGAATGAAATAGAGAAGAATAATTTTATTATTAATATTTGAAAGTGAGGAGTATGAGCTTAGAAAATTCCTAAGGAACATAGACTGAGCTTGATATCACCCACCTCTGCTCTCTGGTTTGGGGGGGTCCCTGGAATGTGCTGCATAAAGGGCTCCCCGGTCCGCATTGATTTTGTTACATGTGAGCCCCTGAGGAAGTTGAAGGACATCAGGAAATTGAGGATGGGATAGTGATTCTTCTGGTTACCTTGACACCTGGCTACAGTATGTCGTCTATGTCCCTGCGCAATAGATAGTAGTTGCCATCAGCCATCCGTCTCCTTCCTGCCTCTTCTCCAGGCTCCAGGCATAGCTCTCTATTCTGTGTCTTCTCTTCTAGAAGTGGTTGCTGTCACTTGTGCTTGGGTACTGCTTTATCCCTGGTTGGTTTCCCAAAACCCTGGTCACTTTTTTGTAAATTGTCCTAAATAATTTCATGAGTGAGTGTATCATGTTTCCTCCCCTACCCCCTCCCCCCACTGCCCACCCCAGGCTCTAGCTGATAAATCAAGAAGGAAAAAATGATAAAGATTTAGTTAAAACGTCTACATAATGAAACAACCACACAAAGGAAGAGAAAGGAAGAGAAAGGGAGGGCAGAGGAGGGGAGGGAAGGAGAGGGGAGGGAGGAAAGAAGGAAGGAATCAAAGAAAAAGTCACTGGAAGCTTTTCATAATGCTTATAACTCACAACTAGAATAGAATAGAAAAAAAGCAAAACCACAAACCGGGAATTATTACAAATTTTCAATCTCTACACAACTCCTGAGCCTGATCACATCTTTTCCTGCCTCCTGAACCACTGTGGGTTGAGAAATGGCTGGGAGATAGGTGCCTGAAGCAGTCAGGACAGAATAGTCTTCCTAGAAGGCTCGTCTGGGAATGATAGCAATAGGGCAATTGCTAGAGGGATTGTAATGGAAGAGGTCACTGGGTAGAGATTCAGGATAGAACCCAGGCTGGGGAGGTGTTGACGAAGCCATGTCTCACAGCATCCTGAAAGAAATGGAGGCGAGAGCGAGGACTCCCTGATCATCAGAGATAGAGGCAAACGAGTGTGGACTGGAACAGATGACAGTAAACTGTGAGAGGCAGTAATAAATTGAGGAGTTTCATCCCTAATGGTCTCCTGTCGCTCAGAGGGTTGGAAAGAGAATGGTGCAGTTGCTGAGGGAGAGGCAGAAGGCGAAAACTGCGGAGGTCCTGCTGAGGTCGAGGGTAAGGATAGGTGGTCCCTTGACTCTGGAGTTTTTCTACGCCACATTGCATAATTTGGTCTAAACCGACCTTTCTAAAATTCCGTAACTTTCTGCCTAAAATCGTAGGCTTCTGCCAAACTGGACAACTCATAATTTCCTCTTAAATAAATTACCTCCATCTAGTAATTTATCACTATACTAAAGTCCCAAAATGTTTGTGTTAGTAATCATAGTTATTTAAAATAAGGGTTTTTTTCCCAGTTTTATTGAAATATAATTGACATACAGCCCTGTCTGTATAAGTTTAAGGCATATAGAACAATGATTTACGTATATTGGGAAGTGATTATCATACGTTTAATTAGCATCCATTATCTCACGTAGATATAAAAAAAGAAGAAAAAAGTTATTTTCCTTGTGATGAGAACTCTTAGGATTTACTTTTAACAACTTCCATATATATCATACTGCAGTGTTAACTATAGTCATCATGTTGTACTTACATCCCTAGTACTTATTTACCTTACAACTGGAAGTGTGTACCTTTCGATCACCTTCATCTAATCCCCCTCTCCCCCCTACACCCCCCACCTGTGGTAACCACAAATCTGGTCTGATTTTCTATGAGCCTTTGTTTTTGCTTTTGTTTTTTGTTTTTTTTTTATGAGTGAGATCATACAATATTTGTATTTCTGTCTGACTTATTTCACTTAGCATAATGCCCTCAAGGTCCATCCATGTTGTCTCAAATGGCAGGATTTCTTCCTGTTTTATGGCTGAATAACGTTATATATGCATATATCACAATTGCCATTCATCTGTCTATAGGCAGTTAAGTTGTTTTCGTGTCTTGGCGCTTGTGAATAATGCTGCTATGAACATAGGGTGCAGATATTTCTTCGACGTAGTGTTTTTATGTCCTTCAGATATATCTCCAGAAGTGGGATTGCTGGATCATATGATAGTTCTAGTTTTATTTTTTTGAAGTGCCTCCATACAGTTCTCCACAGTGGCTGCACCGATTTACATCTCCACCAACAGTGCTCAATGTTTCCCTTTACTCCACATCCTAGCCAGCATTTGTTACCTCTTGGGTTTTTTTTGTTGCTAGCCATTCTAACAGGAATGAGGCGAGATAGCTCATTGTGGTTTTGATTTGCATTTCTCTGATGATTGGTGATGTTGAGAATCTTATAAACATAACTGTTAAAGTGTTGAGGAAGAGATAATGGAGTGAAACAATTATTTTTATATTTCTTTTTATAATTGTTAGGGATAAATCAATCACTGTTGAGTACCTGTTAGGTTCAAGGTACTATGAGGTTGTTTTTCATTGCAAAAATGCATCGTGACTTTTCCAACAACCCAATATATTTATGAGCCGGGAGAAGAAGTAGTTGTACAAAATACAGGAAGCCTTTAGCCGTGGAAATGTATGATGCTTGTACATAAAATAGCATTATTCCAAGTAATTTCAATCTCCAGTAGTCTGCTCTTTTTCTGCAGGCATAAAGGTAGATGTATGATCTCCAAATAGGTGTGTTTTCCCATCACAACTGACCTTCAGGTTTGCTTAAAGCAATACTGCTGCTCCTACTGCCTCACCTTTGTTTAATGAGAGCTATTTCCTAATGCCAATGTCGGGTTAATGGACTGAGATGGGAGAAAATCTAACGAATCTCTCTGTTTTACACCAGATTGCCTTTCTGCCTTGTGGCTTTAATCACTCAATCCTACTCACATCTGCCATAATAACAATTATAGGTTTTCTACTGACTTCTTACCCAGGAGGATATGTCAGAGTAAAGCAACATCTCCTGCAGAAAGGAAGGGCAAATTCTTAATCTTTTTCCAGCATCTTAGGTAATAATTTTCTTCCGCAAAGCCCCAAGGAGTACTTCTTTTGACTTTCACACCCTCCATTCCCACAGGTCTATGGCTCTGTTCTGATTTATGCATTTTCTTGTGTTCTCTCTCTTCTGAGGTAAGTTTTAATTATGTAGACAGACTGTAAAAGTCTCTTTCTTCTTGTAAACAACCATTTCTTTGTTAGCAGATTTTGCTTAACTGGTTTCTTCCTATCTGAATCTTCTTTTGTACCCTGGAATTATCTGTTCATTGTTTAACTGTAGCATTAGGAGACGAGAAAGCTGGCTTGTTTTCCGTAGGTTTCCTTGAGGGATTCAGTCTTGCAACACCTCAAATTGCAAATCTTCCTTTGGAATGGTGTTTCATTGCATGTTTCTGGAAAGCCCATGTATTTTAGTTTTGAATCAATGTAAGAGCAAAGTATCACCTGTCAAACAAGCACTATGGTAATACTCTCAGCCTGTTTTCTTATTTGCAAACTTCCCTTACAATCAAAATCAAGAAATGCTTGAAATCCTTAAAAGCACTCATGAAAATGTTAACTGTTGCCCTTTCCTCAGAGGACTCAGTGACGTGGATTGGAGAAAGCTCCTCAGGTAATGCTCACCAACTCTGCTCTTTGTTCCCTTTGGATATTAGTTCAAATATAAAGAAAACAATGTATTTATAATGTGACTTTTGTTGTTGTTTTTCATAAACATTTTTAATTATTTGGTGAATTTATTTTTTCTAATCAGGAGGTCACTCAACTACATTCACTTCTAATTCTGACCTCATAGGTTACCTTTGAAACCCAATGTTTGTGTGAAAATTGGTTTTGCCAAGAATAGCTAAATAGTATCCTTTAACCAGCCTAGCAGTTTTCCATAGCAGTTTTTAATTTTTATCTGGCACCTCACCAAACATCTCTTACAAAGTCTAAATTAATATTCTCCTAGAAATTTTTATAGCATATATGGAGGGGAAAGAAAAGAGAGAGAATTTTTAGACTTAGCAGTGTGTGTTATGTCTTCACATTGAGGAAACATTTATTTATCTCATCCAAAGCGGGGGTGTGCTCTCTAATCAAGGAGCAGAGCCAAGGTCTTTGGCTTGCATTAGGTACAAAGCCATGACCTTGGCTCATTAACCAGGCTAACTATGTGAGCTCATATTTGCTTGGCAGTGAGGAGAAGAGCTTCTTAACTCAGGTTTCAGTAAGGGTTCATAAACAAACTGATACCTTATGCAAGGTTTTGTGTGTGTTTATATTTTTCTGAGGAGGCATTTACATTTTCATTAGAGTCTCAAAAGTGGGTACGACTTTTTAAAAAAGGTTAAGATCACACTAAAGGAAATTGTTCTAAAGCAAAGTCATTATAATATTGCTTTAAATAAAGTAAGCCTTTATTACTGAGGTAGATTTCTGTAATCTGAGGTAGATTCTGTACTCCCATGTATTGTGGGAGACGCCCTTGAACGCTGACCTTTTAATATTTATCCTTTTATTTCTTTGGGAGATTTTAAATGTACCCTGTAAGTTGGAGAAATCTATTACTTTTACATGAGAGGGAAATGATAGATTGAACCCTCTATTTGTGAATTTTATATATATTTTAAGACATGAAGTGATTTTGCCCTTTATTCCTTGAACATGTTTTTCAAAACCCCTTTTTCGGCAATCCATTCTGTTAGTTGTCTTTCATCTCACAAACGTTTTAAGGTAACCTGAACCCTGCTTTACTCTTCACAATGTAAGACGGCTTAAATCTACCCATACTTCCCCTAATTAAATGTTAGGGTGTTACTTACTAACTGTAGGGTAATACATTCCTTAGATAAGACAAAGATATACAATAGAAAATTCCCACTTTAGGGACTCCTACTAGTCTCTTCTGTCTTTGGAGAGTTAACAGTTCATATAAGTCTTCAGCATTGTTGATATGCTGCATATTTATACCATATGTGAGGAGAAATGTCATCAGCAAAGTAAAATGTGGATTTTAAAAAATTTTTAGGTTACTTCATGGAATGAGCACTTAAGAGAATGAGAGAGGCTTGGAGCTCTATGGAAAAACAAATCATGTGGTCTTCAGACATGAGGAGAAATGCAGCCATCTGAAATGGTCATGAACCCCAAACAAGTCTTCCTCTCGCTGCTGATATTTGGAGTAGCAGGGCTACTCCTCTTCATGTATTTGCAGATGTGGATTGAAGAACAACACACAGGTAACACGCTGACTTTTCCCCCCTATGTTAATTATAATGGTTATTTCCTATTAAATAAGCTGTGATGCTTATAGATACATAGAAAGTCACGATATTTCTAACAAAAATTAGGTGCAAACTGACCTCCCCAACTCCTAAAAGAAAGGATGATTATACAATTCTGGTGGGCATTTACTTGATGGCTTGGGACAACACTTGGAATTTTTGTTATGTTAGGTGGAGCAACAGTTGCGCATTAGCCCAGCAAGGACTGCTCATGAAGAATTTGTCTACTCAAATGTATATCATTTATCCTACCTCTGATGTGTCCACTAAGCATTGAGCACACACCTAAAAGGACCTAAATATACAGCAAGCTCTCTCTTTTCATTCCTTAATTTCTGTGTTGATGTGCAAAATTGGTGTGGAAATTCTTTAATACTATAAAGCAGGGATTGGTAAACCTTTTCTGTAGGAAACAAGTTAGAAAATATTTTAGACTTTACAGGCCACACCGTCTCTATCAGTTACTTAATTCTGCCAGTGTGTCACAAAAGCAGCCCTAGATCACATGTAAACAAATACACCAAGCTGTGTTCCAATAAAACTTTATTTACAGAAACTGGTGGTGGAGCAGATTTGGTCTGAAAGCAGTAACTTGCTGATTCCTGCTATACTTACCTTGTACTTTCTTCATTCAGTTTGCAATTGCTGCACATTGGAATCACTCAAAAACTGTTAAAATGAATTATGTTTATAATGATAATAGGAAATGGATTATGTTTATAGTTATTAAAGGAAATGTTTTAGATCATAGATATATATATATATATATACATACAGGTGTTGTTTTTCCATTAGTAGAAATAGTTTATGGCTTATGATCATTAGGGGAAATAAACAGAAGAACAATTTCTTGTTTCCAGTTGTGGCCTATTTTTAAATTGTTCTAGATATAAAGCCCTTAAGAATCCATCCTGACAGATAATTCAATATTGAGTCAGAAATATGATCATTTTAAGAGTTGTTTCCATTTTCAAATACCGTTCCTTGGTTAATCCTCATAGATACTTTGGATTTATTTTATTTATATAGTAACCCTTGGGAAAAGAGCCTGCATATAATTATTTCCTAGAAAATATGTGACATATTGTCAAAAGTTATTCTTAATTCCCATTACAATTGACATAAACTATAACATTTTCTAAGTTTTCTGTATTACTGCAATAACTTATAATAATAACATAATATTTAATGAAACCATCAGCAGTAAAATATACAGGCTAATTCCTTCTGCAGTACAGCTCTTAGCATAGATCTTATCATACAGCAAGCCTTCCGTAGGTGCTTATTGAATGAGTGAATAAAAAAAAATGAATGAATAGATTGAAAACTCACTGCAGACTACAGACTGGAATGCAGCAGCAAAGGAGAGAAAAATCAGAGATCTCATTATTAGAACACTGACTAATAAGTCTCAAGACAAATTTCACCAGAAAAGTATCACAAGTCTCCAATGTACAAAAGAAAACATATTCATATATACAGACTAATGCAAAAGTGTTATGATTTAGTCATGTCAGTAAGAAACTACATGACACCTGAAGAAACAATCAAGTTATATAATAATGCTTTACATATATAATGCAGTTTACAAAATGTGTTCACAAGCATTGGTAGCTACAATTTATTAAAAGCTTAGTAAGTACCAAATGTTTGCATATATTTTCTCCAGTCTTCATGATGTCTTACTAGGTGTGATACTCTAAGTTTATAGTTGAGGAAACTGAGGCTCTGGCAAATAAGGAACTTATCCAAGGCCTCACTTGTATAGGCCCAGTTACAGTGGGAAAGGTAGGATTTGAGCTCAGGCTGTGTGGCTACAAAGTCCACGCTTCTACCCTATTTCCCCCTAGATGACAAATGAAGCAACCGAGACTCAGAAACTTTAAGTGACTTGCTGAAAGGCACAAAGGTAAGAGTTTTCAAAGTATGACCCATGCCCAGGTTTTCCTACTTCTCATGAGCCCTAAAAGAGCCTCCTAACCAAAAGAGTAGATAAGATAAACATAAAACAAATGCCGAAGTGTCAGTACAGGTGTTTTAAAAATCACTGACTTGGTAAACCTAAGCTATTCACAAATTCACAGATGTGTAACCTGTTCTGCAAGTTGGACTCTTAATTGAGTTCATAATTTTTCCAAGTTGTGTAATTGTTTTCCCCAGTTAAGATGGGCTAAAAAAATATTTACCATTTATTCTCTTAATTTTCATTTCTAACCTGCTAGAAGTATTTTCTCTGATTCTCATTACATCTTAAATGAATTATATACTAGTTCACAATCTACTCATGACAGTGAGTATAAACATTAGAGCCAGGGTTCCTTTAGATAACTGTTTTACTGAAGGAAAGGTTTATTATTCTTTGACAAGATTTCCAGCTGGAGTTTTGCCTTAAACCAGGCTAGTGCCCTGGGTTATAATTCTTTTGTTTTCTAGGTAGCCAGGTATGCGTGTATTTTTGTGTGTGTTTCTAATAACATCAGGAGCATCAGGCATTTTAAAAAATAGTCTCTTTTTAAATCAGAAAATATTCAAATGTGGGCTTTGATGGTTACTTTAGAATTGTCACTCAAAAAATCTTGGAAGATGAGTTGGCTTTGGTTCCTAAGACCTTCCATAAATACAGCAGATGTTTAAATGGTTTTGATCTCCATACGTATCAGTTGTATATGAGAACTCTTAAGCTCTTTTCATACCTTTTATTTGAGGCCTTTAAAATCTAATAAGATATGGACTATTTTCTATGCCTTCTTAATTTTCCTAGGTTCTTCTGTTAAAATGCTTGAGGATTACCAAAAATAAACTAAAATATGGTCTGATATGCTAGTAAAATATTATGAATACACAAGACTTTTTGGAGGTGAAGAGGAAAAATTTGTGACAGAGAAATTAAATTCTATCTAATTATATAACAGAGAATTCCATAATGACATCCATTTTTCAATATCATCAGTTAATTTATGCATTTCTTTGTGCTCATTTTCAGATGTGATGTACTATTATGAATTTTATTTTGTACATGTTTTTCCCTAGTTGTTAAGGGTATAAGATTTACATTCAGAGGAATATTGAAAATTTCAGATCTACTTGTTAGCTGTGTGACCCTGGGCAAATTGGCCTATCTAAGCCTTATTTCCTCATCTGTAAAATGGGGATATTAATGTTTTCCAAGTAATAAGGATTAAAGGAGACAATGCCTGCAAATCACTTAGCATGGGGTTTGGCAAGCAGTAGTGCCGCAAAGAATGTAAACTGTCATTACTATCCTAGAAATGATGCAGAGCATCTGTGGACTTGCTTTTTCTGACTTATCACAATTAAGACTCAGCCACAATTCAGGAAAACAATCCTAACCTTGTGCCTTGACTGATTAAGAGAGAAAAAAAAAAAAAGACTCAGTTCCAGCTCTGGTTAAATTAGTTGGGAGAATCTAACTGGCACTGAGCCAGTGTGTTTTGCAATATAGAAGCTGGAAGGAGAATGATAGGATTGAGTGCAGAGAGGAGAGCCAGTGTCCAGAAGGATTTTATGTCCATACAAGCTACCCAAGGTCAGAGTATTCGTTCATTCTTCAGTATTTCTTAGAGACTTAAAGATCAGAGGTGCCAAAACTGGAATACAGAGATACAATAGAGGACCAGATATAATCCCTGCTCTCAAGGAGACTATAGTCTCATGGATTGTAAGGGAGAAAATGGTCTTGAGTCCAGGCCAAGTCATTGGTACAAAAGGAGAGTCCATTGTGACAGAAAGGAGACAGACCCTCCATTATGAGGCAAAATAATTAGTTGGGACCAGGAGAAAGAGCCCAATCAGTTTTCAGTGATGAAATTGCTGACCAGAGAGAAGCACTAGAAGGAGTGGTGTAGGGGTGGAGGCAGGGTTCACAGGCGCAGAGGATCAGCTCAGAGAGGAACAGATACATCTATGAGAAAGAGGCACTAATGAGGAGGGCCAATTCAGGGTAAATCACAAGACTGGTTCTTACCCCCGCCCCAGCTACTGTTAAATAGAACAAATAGCAAAAGGTGTGGTACCTAACTGTTCTGTATGTGCAATACGACAGGGTTAAGACCTAAGCATAACAGAACCTCAGCTTTAGAAAAAAATGCAAAGGTCATCTACACCACCTATGTTTAAGAGTTTTACATCATGACTCCCCTGTTTCAAACTTTTCAGTGATATCTCATTCTCTTTAACAAAAACTTTTCTCTGAGACCCACAAAACTGCCCCAGGCGTAGCTTCTGCCTGCCTCCATAGCCTCGTCCTCCATTCTCTCGCGATACTTCCGGCTTGGCCTCTCTCCTTCTGCCAAACCAAGCCCTTTGTCAACTCAGCACACTCATAGTTTCAGAAGCTGAGGTGCTTTTCTCCCAGCGCTCAACTGCCAGGGCTTAGCTCCAATGCCACCTACTTTGATTTTTGCCCCCGCAGTCAATCAGTCACCCCCCCGCCCCCCAATCTTTTTTATTTCCGTCAGAGAAATGATCATAATCAGCACTTGCCTTGTTTAATTATCTATGATTTAATTATTTGTTTACTGTCGGCATCCATTACTGTTTCACAAACTACACAAGGACAGAGATCTTGATTATCTCACTTGCCTCGGTGTCCCCCATTTCACAGCATGGAACATGTATTTGGTAGGTGCTCAATAGCACTGTTGTATGGCTGGAGAATGCCTCTCTTGGTTTTCCAGCCAAATAACTACATAGACTGTGTTTGAATATTTCTGGAGACAAAGAATCTACAACTCCCCAGGGCATCCACTCAACTTGACAGCTACCTCCTTGGAAAGCTCCATATTTAAGCCAGAACTCGCCTGCTTGTGCTTAGTTGCCCTAGTTGTGGCCCTGTATGAGGCTCACCGTTCTTCCACAGCATGGCCTGATCATTTCTGTGGCGAATGACACTCCAGATTTATTTTAACCATTTCATGAAAAGACAAGCCAGGTCACTGTGCTCTGAACCATAACACTTACTCTCTACTCAAGGAGCTTACCACCCATGTTTTCTTCTAGGAGTTTTTGGTTTCAGGTCTGACATTCAGAGCGAGCATATGAAAGAATCACATTAGCTATAGTCCCACCTTTTCAAAACTCATTGTCACCAATTCAGGCTCTATAGGGCTCTGATCCTGGACACACTTGGCCTGAAAAGTATGTTCTTTTTAGTCAGTGATGTAAACTTTCTGTTGTCAGGGTTCTATTCAGATCTTACGTGCAATAGCAAGATAGCCAAAATAAATGGCTACTTTTCATTTTTCTCTTTTGCAAAAACACAATAAACACCAGTAGGCCTGGGTTATATTTTAAACCCCCTGTGTTTGTATGAAAGTGAAATGTAGTAGCTATAAGGTTCTTATTTCAGGAAAAGTAAAGCCACCTTATTGCTTTTTCTCAGACAATTGATTCAAAACCTCACAAGCAAACTGGCCTCGATGCTCTGGTATTTCTAAGGAGATTTCATCTTGCTTTTTTTCAAACTAAGTGTATTTTGTGGCATATAGAGTTTTGCTTCTAGACTGGATTGGCATAATTTTTTACTTTTGAGCTTCTCTGATGAGAAAGAATATTCTTTTTCTCTAAAATCAGGCTGTTCATTCTGATTATGATGTTGCTGGTTGAAATTCTATTTTCTCCCAGGGGACCTTTATATATCTAAACTGGAGCAAAGCCACTTGTTACATGGAAGGACTTTATGCTTACTGTCAATCATACACTCAGAAAAATAAAATTGCTTTTCTTTAAAAAGTCATTCATTTGAGCTACTTTCTTTGATTTTGATGAGGGTGGCGACCATTTTTCAATCGAATGAACATGTGCTCCTTCTGCCTACCTCTGGACATCACCATACACCAGCTTCCTTTTACTTGATTTTTCTCATCTCAGGGCCTTTAACTTAGAGGTCCTGTCTTCCTGGAACAGGTTTTCCTTGGCTGTTTCCAGTGCTGGCTTCTTCTTATCCTTCAGAATACAGCTTACATATCATCTTCCCTCAAGATCCTAAGTAGATATCTTCTGATGTTTTCTCTCCTAGCTCCTGTTTTATTTCTTAAAATTCATGGCACTTATTTCTGTTTGTAATCACTTTTTGTTTATTCACATATAGTCTACCTCTCTCAATAACATATAAGCTTCCCGAGGGCAGAGAACTTGTAGTTGGTCACTGCTGTAAGTCCAGCTGCCCCCCACACTTACAGGTTCTGATTTCAATGCTTACTATGTACCCCCAGCACCCTCCAAATTCAGTATTTCTTCTTACTCACTCAGCCACCTATAACTTGTTTCTCCCTGTGGACTCTGTCTTAACCATCCTACCTTTTTGAGTCTCCTGTATTTCTGGGTGCTGGCCCGGGAATTTGCCCCATACTGCAGAAACCATACTACTAGAAGTGGAGTAATGGATGTCAAAGTTGCTTGAAATCTTTTGACATCATTGAATAACGTTCAGTGGCCAAGCTTTGCTACAGAGTTGATCCAGTCAATAGACTTTTTTTTAAATTAAGTAATAAATTGAATGCATTTGTTCTCTAAATATGTTTTGAGCAC
Source organism: Hipposideros armiger (assembly GCF_001890085.2). Lineage (NCBI taxonomy): Eukaryota > Metazoa > Chordata > Mammalia > Chiroptera > Hipposideridae > Hipposideros > Hipposideros armiger. The sequence goes on from NW_017731575.1 coordinate 1,853,929, forward strand.
ATATAAACAATAATGCTATTGCCCCAGCTCTGTGCTTGCTCTTCTCCAGGGTTCCAGCACCTGCCTCCATTTCTTTTGGGGGCCGCTACTCCTCTCCCACACCATCTACCGAGTTGTAGCAGAAACCACCATATTACAATAGAGCCCTTCATTTGGGCCATTAACAGGCACCTGACCAATGCTAGGCCAGTCATTCATAGTACACCACACATCACTGATCACAGTGAATTACTAGTCCAGGAATGAGTGGCTGATTTAAGTGTGGCCAATGATTCCCTTTCTTGGGATTTTGGTTTTCACCACCAGGAGAATGGTCCTGAGTGCCTGGACTATATGATGCAAAACTTAGAATCTTATGTAGCTGTTTCCGACTGCATGGGCCAGAGCAGCTGAAGATACTAGGCTGGAGAGCAAGTGTTTGTGTTCCTATATCAGCGTTTCCCAAGGTTCAGTACTGTTCCTGGCTAGTGTGTTTAAGATGGGTTGTAGGGGCAGAAAAAATTTCCCTTCTTGCTTCTTTGCCAGGTCTAATAATTAAATTAACATACCACAGGTTAACAGGATAAAAACACATTTCATTTCATACCTAATGGGGCCCCATAAAAATACGAGACTCAAAGAAGTGACCAAGGCAAGAAGCTTTTATACCTTTTAGACACAGAAACAATAAACTTTTGAAGAATCCATAAGACAAAGAGGTTTGGGCTTGGGCTAGTAAATTGGCAAAGAAGTAACAAGGTTTATTTATATAACCTAGGCACTGAACTCCCTATCTCTGATGATAACGATGCTTTCTACCCTCCAGGCACAGGGAGGGTCTCCTTTGCATGGGAGACGTACCTCCTTTCCAGGGACACAAAGGAGGGTCAGAGTGTCCTTCTCCCACCAGCTGTTTCTCAAGTACCTTTAATTCAAAATAATCAACATGCCAAAGTGGCATGTTTTGGGGTGACATATTCTTAAGTCCTACAGGTTCAAATTGGGTTTCTATCACCTGCACCCAAACAGTCCTAACAAATGTAGACTGGCTCTCATATCTTAATCTTCTTTCCCGCCCTCATTAAGCAGCCATCTTTCTCAATGCGGGGTTGCTCCGGCTCAGAGGGACCTTATAATAAACGACCTCCTTAGCTTTATTCATCTCTTAGAGTAGGGTAAGGGGGCCGATGGCACAGAACAGTCCTTCTTCACTGTTTATGATTCATTTCACACCATGGCACAAGAAGCTGCCTTGTTCACTGCTATGCCCCAGCACCTAGCACAGCGCCTGGCACCAAGTAGGCCCTCAGTACATCTTTGCTAAGTATGTCATCCCACACTGAAAGGTAAGCTCAACTGTCTAAAGCCAAAGAAGGCAGGCGAGGCTGCATTTTTCAGAAGTTACAGTGATTGGTTTGGAGGGGATATCCTGAGATGTCTTCTTGAGGTTAATTAAGAATGTGTTACCTGGGGCGGCTTATTTTTTCCTTTGCTCTGCTTTGTTTTAAACAAAGGCTGGGGCATCATTTCACAGACGCGTTGTTAGGAAAAGTCGAAAATTGAATGAGGGATTGCATAAAATTACCTTTTAGGGTCCCTTATAATGTTAAATTCCCTGTGGTTATATTATTGTGTGTCAGAATGAAACCGGAGGTCAAACGAGTTCCAGGGCTCGTGCTGCCTGCACTGCTTCAGCCAATAGACTGACACAGGAGTTGGGTCCTAGAAGAAGCGTTTATTATCATAGCACCCGGGGTCTGAGAAGGCAGTGGGTTAACACCTTCAAAACCTGCCTTCACATTCTCAGTCTGGCTTGGGGTGGTTCCAGGGGTCTGCATGGAGCCTTCCGTCTAGCGATATGGCTCTCCAACATGCTCATCAACCCAGGAGCAGTGATGACAGTAACCTGGAAAGAATGCTAGACCATAGAGATTGTGATCAGTAAGCACAGGGTATTGTGATCAGTAAGCAAGCATGAGTTTCAGGGTAATTATCTAAAGCAGGGAACTGGGACAGGGGACATTCTAAACACAGGAACTGGGACAGAGGACAGTCCAAGCTGAAACCACAGACAGCGAGGGGGTTGATCAATTGTTAAACTCTAGGGCAGGGAGAGGCGATGCCAGGGACAATGCAAGGCCTCTTTTGTGAAGGTCCCAACCGGGCCCTGTTTCAAGAAGGAGATATTGACAAATAAAGACAGTCTCAGAAGCTCTCCATTTGGAGGTAGTATTTTGTAGTAGGAAGCACTGAGCTCTGGCTACTAACTTCCAGCCTGTTTTGTGTCCTTGAATATGTTGATTAATCTCTTTATTCTGATTTCTTTTCTTCTCTGATTGCCACAGCTTCTTCCATGTTCCCAGGTAATCACCATCAAATATAAATTTGATGTTTATCACATTTCTGTGCATGTCTCTATGATTTTTTTAACACTTATGTGTATTCTTTGTTTTATATTTTTAGCCTTTTATAAAAGGTGTCTACCTTTTGCAACTTGTTTTTTTTTAGTCAACATTAGGTTTTTGAGATTTATTTATATCGATATATGTAACTCTAACTCATTCACCTAACTGCTATACATAACAACATTTCACTATGGCAATATGCTGCACTTTATTTGTCCAATTGATGTGCATTAAAGTTGCTGCTAATTTTTTGCTATCACACAAAGTTTCGCTAAGAGCATTCTTGTATAATACCTTTGTTTACATGTTTGAGAATTTCTATCAGGGGTCATATTCCATGTTCTTTAAAATAAACATCAGCTTCAAGGTTCTATGATTCCATATTATATCATCTTCTCTGCTCACACAAATCAAAATTAGGACTCCTTAAAAGACTACAAATGTTTAATGAGAAACTCAGTAAAATGGATACAGAAATATTTATTTGGATACACAGATTTCCATTCAGATTTATGGATGGAAATATAACAAATATAAAGCACTGAACTTGCTGTCATAGTGCTTCTTGCTTTATTGGTATGCCAGCAAAGTAATTAACAGTTCATTGAGAATTGATTAAAATAATTACCAAGTCATTTGGATGGCCTTTGAGTATGAGTGTAATGAATGACCTCACTCACTAAATAATTCACGATGCTAGGCAAGTTAGCTCCTGTTAGCGAGTATTGATTTGGTATGTAATACCATTTAGTCCAAACGCTCTAATTTTCCTAATAAAAATAAACTCTTCCAAATGCCAAAGCATTATCTAGTCCCAGCCTCCTTCCTTTACAGAAGAGCAACTGAAAGGCTTAAATTTGGCATAGCCAGTGAGGAACAGTGGCACTCAAGCATGATTCCTAATAACTGCCTGTTTTCTCCACAATACTCTTCTCCTTCCCTTCCTCCGCCTTCCCTTCCCCTTGAGATACAAGAGGATTCAGGACACTTTTGAATGATGATTGGTTGTTTCCTAAAGCAGCTTGAACATAGCCATTTCAAAACCCACTTGAAAAGTCTAGAAACCAGATGCATCACCAGGGACATGAATATGATTTCTGTTCTCCAGTTGAAAAATACATAGAGAATTGACTATTGTAACAGCCCCAGACTTCAAAAGAAAGTTCAACAGTACAGAACCAGTGTCTTTGGGGACAACTTACTCTGTGATTTTCTTTTCACATATGCCTTTCAAGAGTAAGTCAAGTAACTAAGAGGTCTGGTGAGAAATTGCTTGGTATCCAGTTCATCAGAGAGTAAAGAGGAATAAAACTTGAAATGACAACATGGATCGTTTTTAAATAAAAGAACCGTAGTTTTCATTAGGTCTTCTCTCTGCTATGCTTCCCTGAGTCACAGATTACCAGAAATCATATTGCGTTTCATATATGGGATTGAAAGTAATTATTTTCATGCTAATCCAACAGATAGAATTAATCACTAGCCTCCCTTTGCCAATTCTCAACCTTTTAGCTTCATCTCTCACACGTGAGTCAGCCTGGGTTGTAAACATTTGCTTTCGTGTCTGCCTTCCCAACGTGCAGGCCCACTGAGGGTCAGTGGAACATAGGAGACCCAATAAGGAGTTAAATGAAAAGATACAGGGGAGAGATACCAGAGACAGAGCAGCTGACTGTTTATCTAGGACTCACAATGTATCAATCTCTGATGTGGTCATAACCTTGAAGGTCTGTTGATGATTTTTGTGGCTCTAGATATTTCCTTTTGCCTCTTCTGCAGAATTAAACAACTTTTGGGTGACTAAACGTACTAAATAAGCAGTCACATAGGGATATATGTATAACCCAGAAATCATTTCATTAATGATGATCATATTAATGGAGTTGTAGCTTGCCAGTAGTTAGCATACCTCTATGCATTGGCCAGTCTCACCCACTTTTGTAGACTCAGGGTATTGAGGGATAAAAATGTACTCTTCTTGAGGCGACTACGTAATTTTGGAATATTCTTGTGGGAATGTTTTGCTCAGGTCATGAAAAAGCCTCATAAACTAACTGTTTCACAAAATAATACATTTCCTGGTATTATCCCTCAAGATCAGTCGGGCTGTATGTTTTTATATCTGGAAACCGTAGACTGATAGAAAATTACACGAGACAGATTGGTACCAGGATAAATTGATGGGCTCTTAATGTTGCCTGGCAATCCCATATTTTCTGCTGATCTTTTTCTCTCCTGTTTTCCAGAGAGGCAATTTCTGGAATGTTACTTTCTCCTCAGTGCCCCAAGCACATCTGCTCCCCCATGTCTCTGCAGATCACCTCTCCTCCTACTTTACAGAAAAGAGAGCATCAAAGAAAATTCCAAGTTTCCTTCTAACAAACTACAGCCATACCTACTTCAACTCCAAAGCTTTCTCTTCTCTCAGCTACTGCTTCCTCCTCCCCTCCATCCTCTTCCTCCTCCCACTCATATTCTGTCTCCCAAGGGATCTGCTTCCTTGGGGATCTTGCCCATCTTCTATTTCTTCCCTTCTCCTGTATCTTCATCTCTTTCTCTATCACTTTATAGCACCTGTATTTATACATGGTTCAATCTCATCTACCTAAAAATAACACAACTCAAATATCCAATTCTTTCAACCACTTTTCCTCTTTCCCCAATTTATCCATTTCCTCCCCTGTAATGTCTTACAAGAACTTTGAGTAATCACCATCTCGACTTTATTACTCTCAACTCACCCTCCCCAACTTACTGCACTCTGTCCTCATCAACCACAGTTCTGTTCCCCCCAATAATTTGTCCACTATAGAATACAATAAGTTCTTCCCAGTCCTCGTCTTAGCTCTCTGCAGCACTAATACTAGAAGCCTTTTCTTTTTCTTTTTTTTTTTTTTTGAAGATTTTATTGGGGAATTGAAGAAGGGGAACAGTGTTGGGGAATTGAGAAAGGGGAACAGCCAAGTTGTTGTCCTTCAATCTTAGTTGTGGAGGGTGCAGCTAGGTCAGCTCCAAGTCCAGTCGCCATCCGGCCATCCGGCCGCAGCTCAGGGCAGCTCACCTCAAGGTGTGGTGTTCAATCTTAGTTGCAGGTGGGAGTAGTCCAACATCCCATGCGGGAGTCAAATAGGCAACCTTGTTAGGAGCACATGCTCTCACCAGCTGAGCCATCCTGCCACCTGTTGGCAGCTCAGTGGCAGCTCAGCTCGGGCACAGCTCACTGGCCCATGTGGGAATTGAACCAGCGACCCTGTTGCTCAAAGCTCACACTCTTGCGCAAGCTCCTAACCAACCGAGCCACTCAGCTGAAGCCTCTTAAATGCCACCTCCTTTGATGTCAGTGAGGACGGACTCTTCCAGTTTTCCTTTTCTTCTTTGCCTGCAAATCAGTTCCATCTGCAGATTATTTTGTTTCCTTTTCTCATCCCTTAGATGGTGATGTTGCCCATAGTTCTACCCTCAACCCTCTTCCCATTCTACATGCTTTCCTAATGTGATCCCACATAGGAACCTGATCCCTCAGTTTCTTATAGCGCCATCTGCTTCCTAGGCATCTGTATACCCACTGAATGTCCCCATATATTCCTTAAACACAGTAAGCATGAAGCTAAACTCATCATTTTTCTCTCATATTCTGTCCTGTTTCATTACAGAGGCAGTTGCCCCTCATAAAGACCTTATTGCCATTTGATGTCTCCATTTTCCTCTTCGCTCTTCCTGCATGAAGCTCTTCCTGCCCACCACCCCACCCCTAAGGGCTCTTTGGACAAACCTAAACTCCATAATTTGGTAGTCAAGGCCCTTTATGATATGACCTCTACTTAACTCTCCACGCTCATTTCTGGCCACATCGCCCTGGTGCACTTACCCTCTAAGCTATACTACATTTTTTCCAGTTTCCCTGAACTGACCATTGGGTTTCTCAACCCTAGGCCTTGATAGGTGCTTCTAGAAGCATTTTCTGTGTCTCAGATGTTTAAGTTGCCCCGCCTATGTGTTTCCTGTACTTCCCTATTAGAACACTCATGATGGTGAATTTGGAATATTGTTAATATGCTTACCACCCTCAACCCACGAGGCCATGAGACCTATGAGAGACCAACTAACAAGCCATTTCACCATTGTGCCCCTATGCCTAGCACGTGCTTCCTTTGGCCATGATAGTTAATATTTTGCTAACTCAACTTGAAAATATTAGGTTAGAAATTTTGGAAAAGAAATACAAGTATTTGTCTTCTCTCTTAGGTACATATGCGTCAGCCTCCCAATTTGCATAACCATGAAAATGATTTTTATCAGTGTCTATGAGAATCCACCATCTAATTTCATGGAAAGAAAAATGCATGATTGTGTTCTATCATGGTGTCATACTTTTGCAAAACTTTTTTATCATGTAGCATTTTAGTGATAATGTAGTTCAGTGTAATATAATTTTCTGGCTTACCTCTGTCATAAAAATAATTTATTTTATAGGTTAGTTTTTAAACTTTTTTTTACTCAGAGCCCTTACTTCTCTTATTTTCTCAATGTTACCCTTTTGAAATTTTTTTGTTTGCCAGAACATTTTCAGCTCACTTGAGCCTATCTGGGTGGCCCACAGTATAAAAGTATGTGCACGGTATCAGTGATTTTTAAAAGCCAATAAAGAAGAACATGGGAGCAGAGTTGAAACTGACAGCTGTTGTGTCAGGAAGCTTCCCATTTGATTGGATCCATCTCAGAGAAGGAACAAAATATATCCTGTGCAGATACCATTTTCTTCTTTTCTAATGACATTTAACTGTTATGTGGGTGGCTCCTGGCTACATGTTCAGTAAAGAATCTTGATGGGGAGAGAATTTTCCTCATTAATTTTTCAAAAATTGAGAAGGCCAGAAACTGACATTAAAAATGGTTCAGAAACATTCAGAAAGTACTACAAAGGCAAAATTTCCAGTTTTCCATTTGTGGCTGTGCACTGAGCACAGTACTTATGGAAATGCTTAAATATACTCTTAATAAAAACGTCTCAATGATAAATGTAGAATTCCAGAATGCTTATCATGTGCCATATGAGTAAAGTCACAATTAATAGTTATTTATGGATGAAAAACAATAGACATAAATATTTATATATTTCATGGTCTTAGGAACAGCTTTCATATGACTTTTATAACCAATTTATTATGAATTATTAGTTCATATATATTAGGCTCATACAATTTTGCATTTCTGATGATATGAAATATACTTAAACACAGAAATAATTTTTATCATAAGGTATTCTCAAGTGTTTTCTATATGACCCATTGCATTATAATTAGCTAAGAAGGACATATTTAATAACACTAAGAAAAATTCTCAGTCAGATGCAGAAAGCCCAACAATGTCTAGTAGCAGAAGAAACAAGAATAGCAACCAGCCTTCATACACTCAATAAACCAATGTAGGTTTTACTAAGCCGTCTTTTAAGTTTGCTCAGGAGAGAGACAAATCTATAAAACAGTCAGGCTGCTTATGATCACGCTGCCAGAAATACACAGTAAACAATACAATTGCCTCCGAATATGGACTCCGAATTTTATGATTGACATTAAGGGTCAGTGCCTGCATTTTAGATCCATCCCCAGAGGCAATTCAATAATCAGCAGAAATCAGAAGTCCATTCGCTGAACCACCGGCAGAAAATTAGGTAGAGACTCCCACTTTGCTTTGGATAAAAGGTATTTCTGAAAACCTAAAGCTAAGGAAAAAGATATTAACTGCAACCTGAAATCCCATATCCAAAAAGTAAGAAGCTGTGTTTTTGGAAGAACTATAGAGTTGTGAGAAATCTAGAACTGATGGGAAGATGGTGATGTACTTAAATGGAAAACGCATGGCAATGGAAAAATTTAATATCTTTTAATTTTATTTCTCATTCTTCTGAACTGCTTTATATAAACTAGATTGAGCTTGTAATGGGAGGTGTGCATTTGAAAAAATATGAACAAGTTCAAATTCTGTGATGGCAATACCCATGGAAATTTAAACAGTATGAGCTTTTTAAATTCACAGCAACAGGTAGGCTGCTTTTCTTCTCGATATCTTTTATATTTAAATTTCATGCTTTCTGTTTACAATTGGCAAGAGTCAGGTTATCCTTGATTTCTGCCAAGGTGCCAAGTTAACTTGGCTGATGTTGGATTCCAGAAGGCAATGAGCCTTCTCCCCTGAAGCAATTTCTGATTAAGAAGAAAATAAGATCTCAGGTGTATTTTTAGCATCTGGAATTCTTAAATATTCATTTATTCTGTTTTGACTTTGGGGACCCTTTGGGTTGTTATAATTTTCTGTATGTACAGCGAATAGCACTGCTACATGAATCATTATATTAACTTCAAACAATTGTGTTGCCATTCCTCCCAGAAAACTTCCTTGTAAGGCTCCTATAACTTCATAAGGGCATCCATCTATCCACATTTGTATTCTGTGCATATTCATGCACATTACTGATGGCCAAGGACTGCAGAGAGGAGAGAGGATTCCTGAAAGCAGGGTTTGTAAAAACGTGATAGAATAGTGCTTCCTCTGCATGACCCTGTCTGAAATGCACAGATCCAGGGTTCTCTGTGGTGGTGGTGGTTTTCAATGATTACCCTTGGGGCCAGACTCTGGCTATCCTGTCAGATCCCAACAGATCACCTTCTTGATGTCAGCGCATAAAAATGATCTCTTCTGTTGCCACAATATGTAGGTCTGCTTTGGAGCAAGCTGCTCACCAGCAATTCAGGTGTCTTGGGGAAATGAGTAAATCTTCCCTTGTTTTTGACATTTCTCCCCACTACCTCTTAACTCTCTCCAGACTTCTCTCTCTTTTTGTTCTGTTCTGCAGAATTTAACTAAACCCAGGACATGATGTTCTGTCTTTATGGTATTATGGACTATCTTTTCCTACAGAGGTAAATTTCTCTTTTAAAAAACCCACATACTTCCAAAAGACTCAGCAGGGGGCTACTAAATACTACAGCCTTTTACAGGGTGACTGCATTGGGGAATAGGGAATAATTAGACTTTTAGGGATTAATGGACACTGGATCTGAATCAACACTCATTTCAGGAGACCCAAACGTGACTGTCGGAGTAGGGACTTTGAGGGATCAGGTGATCAGCGGCGTTCTAACTCAGGCCTATATCCCCAAACCCATCCTGTGGCTATTAACCCAATTCCAAGACTCATAATTGGAATAAACATACTCAGTAACTGGCAGAATCTCCACAGAGGGGATTCTGAGAAATATGTCTAATGGAAGAGCTTTACCTGATTTCTACTCTTATATTATTTTCTAATAGATGTATATTTTAAAGAGGGAAATAATCATGGTTTAGCATCAAGGAAACTCCCACTAAGTAGCTACGTGGCCTTGACCAAGGCCCTCAGCCCACCTTGATGTGTCTCCTGACCTAAAACACAAGGAAGTTATGACAGAGGATGTTCAAGTTGCCTCTCAGTTCTAAAACGCTGATATTTTCATTCACTTACAGCTCATTTTCTTTTTCAGCATTTTTTTCCTCGAGTAGTCAAACTGGAGATGTATTAGGTTCATATCTATTCCCTTTGTATTATTATAACCAAATAAAGATAGCTTGGCACTCCTGCACATTTTTAGTGATCGATTGTGCAATAAAAGCTGATGTTTTCCTACATCCTTTTGCCTTCACGTGCATCAAATTTGCCTTTACCCCCTTCTCTCTTGCAGTCTCACCTCTTCATTTTAGAGTTCTTGCTAGCTTGACATGAAAAATGTGCATTAGTAAGTCTAATGGATAATTACATCAAAGAGGGAGGGGAAATAATTTAAATTTTAAATTCAGATTAATTACCTAAGTCTTAACTGTAACTAACATAACATAATTACTCTTTTCTTCAACTTTTTTTTATAGTTCTGCATATACCAGGCTGATTTTCATTAACTTTTAATGCTCTTTGTAACTATATTTGTATTCAATGTAGCTTTGACTAGTTTGCTCACAATAGAATACAATATTGTATAGCTTTAATATAAGACAAATGCTCTTACTGAAGTTGTAGGAACAGGATTTTTATTAAGGTTGTTTCATTTAACCGGCGGGACAGGCTCACTGTTACCATATCTCGGCAATAGCAAAATTTCTGAGCAGTTCAGGATAGTAAATCAAATTTTAAACATTTTATGATAAATTTATCTGATTCATTCATTTTAAGTATATTGAAACGCTCTTCGGTAATTATAATACATAGAGAGCTAAAGCCATAACAATTTTGCCTTGAGGACAAGAGCATACGTCTGCACTTGCTTCTCTGGGTTGTTAGAGGAAGATAACCTCAGCCTCTCCTCAAACACAGCTTCATATCACCCTGGAATAATCCATATTGACTGCAAACATATCAGTAAAACACTCAAAGGTATTGTGCAGAACTCTGGGTTTTAAGTAACAGAAATCCATCTCCAGGTAGGTTAAACCAATAGATAAATATGTAGAGACATTCCACAAGAGGCTTTCTTAGCAGAGCTCAGTCCCTGGGAAATCCACAATGGTTTCAGAGATGGCTAGATCCAGCATTCCAACAATTCCATCATTAGGACTCTCTCCATCTCTGCTTCCTCTCTTGGCTTTGCTTTTCCTCTGCACAGTGTCATTCTCAGCAGGTCCCTGCATTTGATAGCAAAGATACCCATGGGAAATTCCAGGCTTGTATCACCCTTATTGATAGCAATTGCAAAAAGGGACCCCTTTCTTCCCTGGTGCCCGTATCAATTACTGAAACTGGACTCTGATTCATCCTGCTGGGATCTTCTGCTAACCTATGCACCAGTTACTGTACCCATGAAAATAAATATTCTGACTGGCCAGCCTGAGTTACAGGCCCTCCCCTGTCTCACAGAAAGCGCCGACTGACAGTTGACAGCCTCATGCCAGTTACGGGGTGGAAAGCATGGAGGCAGTGCTGCAAAAGAAGGCATGAAGGCAGGTTTTAATGTCCACGATACCACATTCAACCATGCAGTGGTGGAGTTACCCAGCTCTTAAAGGAGCTCACAAAGTGACCTCAAGAAGCAGAACCAGAGATGAGTCAGTGTGAGTCCTCCTATCTTTGGGACAACCCTGAGTTTCTAAAGTCCCTAGAACTGGCATTTCCTTCACTGCTTTTGTTTCCTATGTTACGTTACATGAAATCAGGATCCTCTACCTCTTTTTATATTTGCAATAACCCCATAAGAAAGGTACCTTTATAATTCTTATTTTACAGTTGAGGAAACTGAGTCACAGAGTGGGTAACTAGCAGAGTAGGGTTTCCCAGTCATTTTTCAGATTATAATCACCCGAGAAGCTTTTTTTTTTTTTTTTAATGTGGATTACCTGAGTCTCATCCTGGGACATCCAAATTCAGTAATTCTGGAATTGGTTGGGATACCTTACTGTTTCTAAGATGGCCTAAGTTATTCTGATGAGTAACCAGGCTCAAGAGCCTCTGATATTGAGAACAAAAAGGAAACTGAATAGCAAAGGTTGAAAGGATTTTAGTTATAGGATATACAGTAGTAAAGAACAAGAGAAAAAATAATTTATTTGATATAATTTGTGGCAACCTGGTCATGAAACTCTGGTCTTGTTATACCAGGAAAAGAGCATCCTGAGAAGAGGTTAAATGGTAGCATACTCCACTCTGTCTTTCAGTCACTTCTCTCTTTACCTGTATCCAAAATTTATTCTTAATATAGGCAACTGTTTCCTCTGTAAGCTATAGTGAAAAAACATTTTTTATCTTTGGCTAACAAACATTCTTACTAGTGTGAAATGTAAAACTTAAAACCTCAAGGTGATTCTAAGTGCTGTTTTTTCCACCTGGAATAGTCTTGGTCATCTCCTCACTTGACTCCTGCTTATGCTTCAGTTCTCAGGTTCAATATCACCACCAAGTACCTTTCCTTCACACCAGTTATCATAACTTGCAATTGTTAATTTACTTATATTATTGTTTGATAGTCCAGCACTGACCTCCCACACTAAACTATAAATTAGTGGCCATATTTGATTATTTAGTGTTGTATTCTCTGCATGCTATACTGTGCCCGACACATACTAAAAACATGATAATTCTCTGTCGAATGAATGAAAAAGTAGACTCCTTTAAGAAACTGTTGATACCTGGCATTAATCCTTAAGGAGACATTCCCCTAAATAGAATTCCTTAAAAGAGAAAGAAGTAAAGAAAGGCTAGGGGAAACCCAAGAAAAGATTTACAGAGCAAGTTGCAAAAAAAAAATGATAAGGAGGCAATTATTACCTGAAACCTAAGTATAGATGTAAACAACAGAACCTTAGGCTGTGAAAATAGCCAGGGACCCACTGGAAAAGGGCAAGAAATCAGGCCATTAGCTAGAAAAACAGAGCTAGTTACAATGAAGTGGATGTAATATTCCTGGTATTTTGTTGTTTCTTTTTCCACAAAATGTTACAACTGAAAAAGAATTTTAACAGAAGACTTTTACTCATAGTCCACAAACAGGTCCCCATGTCCTAGATGCTCAAACTACTGGGAGCTCTTAAGCTATGTTCAAAATTTCTAAAAGCCAATACATGTTGCATCTTTTTGTATAATGTGGCTGAATGACTTAACAGAAAACAAAAGTTTTTTTGCATTTGCTTCCTGTCATACCAGCTCTGTGAGGTTATGGATGTACATTATTAATTAAAACAGCAGTTGAATGTGGTAGTTGATTTGCTGGGTCAGTCATTTAGAAATACAGGGTCCAGGGGGAAATGAAATGGAATCTAGTGATTTTATCCAGAGGCAACTCTCATCAGCCCTGTACCCAGAGTCTATGATCTTTTCAAGAACTTGTGAAAATGTTTGAATGCTAAAAGACATAGCTTTTGGTTCCAAAAAACAAGGAAACTGCTAAATCAAAATTACTGCATGTTCACTTAAATGCCTACAAAACATAACTCTTAATCAACTTCATTAATTGTTAAACAGAAATCATTTTGTTGCAGTAACAAACGTTTTCGTTACACTTGAAAACTACATATGGTTGAGCCAGAAGTTTTTGATGTGGGTGGGGTGGGTAGTGGGGCAAAGGGAAGGTCAAGAGGAATAGTGGCCACGGTGACAGGACTGAGGAGATGCTCGGGAAGAACTGAGTGACTTCAGTTCCTGCAGTGGCTAAGTGAAGGAAGCCACCAGAGCAGCCTGGTGGCAGAGAATGGTGTCCCAAGGCAGTGTTGACTAGGGACCAAGGTCCCTATATGAGCAGGGCTCAGGGGCTTTAGGGGGCGCTGTGGGCTGCATTCCCCAGAACCTACTGTCGATCTGCAGGTTGTTGGTATTCTTTTGTTTTCTGTTTATTAAATCTCTTTTTAAAGTCTTTTGTGGAGGACTTTTGCTTGGAAGGAGCTCTTAAGTCTGGTTGTGAAGTCAGACAGCCCAAGTTCATATCCTTACTCAGTCTGTAGATTTTGAACTTCCTGATGTTGAGCACTCTGATCCTCTGCTTTCTCATCTATAAAATGGATTATTAATACTCATTTCCAAGGCTGGTTTCAACATGTATATAATGTAGGAAGCACCTGGCACATGGCCTGATGTAGGGTAGATAAAAATTTTCCTATCCTAAATATCTAAGTAATTTAAAAATAGCATACATTTTTCATATACTTGGGTATGTTCCTCATCCTTTGGTCATTTTAAATAAGACTCTCCAAAACTGGATATGAAATGTTTGGTGAAAAGTGAAGTCTGGTATGATTGGGAAGGAAGAAAAGTATCTCTATTTGCAGATGACATAATCTTCTATATAGAAAATCTTAAGGAATCCACAAAAACTATTAGAATTAATAAGTGGGTTTGGCAAGGTTGCAGGATACAATTAATATAAAGAAATAATTTATATTTCTAAACATGCGATGAACAATCCAAAATGGAATTAAGAAAATAATTGCATTTACAGTAGCATTAAAAAGAAGAAAATATATAATTAGGGGTATATTTAATAAAAGAAGTGTAAAACTTATACTCTGAACTAAATATAAACCATTGTTTATATTTAGCCAAAGAACAAAGACTTCAGCAACTTACTTCTCTCCTACAAGGGATGTTGGAATAGTCTCCTAAATCCATTCTACCCCAGATGATTAGTGATCATCAGACTTGAACTTGAATCGGAATCACTGAAGGACCTGTTCGCACCCCAAGAGTTTTGGATTCCATAGGATGTAGGTGGGGGCTGAGAATTGGCATTTCTAACAATCCGTGGTGACGCTGATGGTCCTGGCCTGTAACTACACTTTGAGAAGCACTGGCCTAACCGTTGTCCCTTGTTGTTTATGGATGAAGAACAGGCATATGATCTAAATTTAGCCCCTGAAACACGAAGGGATGTCTACTCGGGATACATGAAATACCTTATTTGGGAATGAACAATGCTCCTCCCTGAACCCTATCCTTTTCCCCTGGACCTTCTGTTTCTAGATGTGCAGCCTATAAACTGCTGGGACCATCCTGTGACCATAAGGGAGAACCTTTATCATGACTCTGAGGTTGAGATGGCCAGAGTGGGGAACTAACTGGAAGGAATTTGGATCTGGGGTGACATGTGCCCCCCATGGTAACTGGCTTGGGGCCTGAACTTCCAGTTCTGTGAGAAAATAAATATCTTTACTATTTTAGTCAGTCTGACTTAGAAATTTCTGTTCATTGTAGCCCAAACTATCCTAATTAACACAGAAATATCAAAAACCTGAAATCTATAAATGGAACAGAAAAATTTTAGGTAAAAACAAAAAGCCATCACATGCAAACAAGAGGAAATAGTAGGGACACAATGTCAAGTAAGAGGAACTAGTAAAGCTCTAGATCTGACTAAGTGGGAGAAAGCAATGAGGCAAAGACCACTAGCAAATTAAAAAAACAAAACTTTTCTTTTCAGATGAAAGAAAAAACCAATCCAAACCCAAAACTAGGCTATAAAACTCGGGTGAGGAATTCTACACTGAACATTGACACTTTTGCAGTAGGATTTATTTTAATGTGTTTAAACCCTGGGGCACAAGCTCTGTCTGTCTTCTTCCATCTGCCTTCCCAGACCACCACAGTAATAAATTACTAAACTCTGCTTATACCTAAATAAAGAAAATTAGACTTCCCTGTTTCACTTTACAGTCGAGAGCTTCCCCTCCTGCTAATGGATAAGACACGGAGGCCTAACTTCTCTCAAAGGTGCCAAGGGCTCTGAGGCCAATTGTCCTGAACTATCCCTGGTTATGAAGAGAAACATCAAATTGTCAGACTCACCTAGGTAACCAGGGCACAGCCTTGAGGTTAAAAACAGAAGTTGTCAGAATCAATCTTAAAATTCCCTGGGAGCCACTGTCAGACAAATGAAGTGGTGGTGATGAACTGATTCAGAAGGAAAGTGATGAAAGTCAAGCAGCTGGCATCAGCACCTGTTAGAGGTCAACACTAGAGAGCCGGTGTGCACGTATGGTCATGTGGAATAAACAAGCTGCCATAGCTACATTGGGACTGAACAATTAGATATCTTACAGATATCAGTGGATTAGTCAAAGGTTTGCATAGTCTCCTAGGTTCAAGACAGCAGATTTTACTCAGTGTTTTGCTGTCTAAATCCAAGGCAAAAATGAGCAACCTCTTAGCACTGTTTAAAATAACCCTGCTCCTTTATACTATGAACAAATGCCTTGTTCCGGGGTGAAACAGGAACAGCAAATCCCAGGAACTAACAGGCTATGTCCATGGGTTTGTAGGAGAAAAAAAGATAGTGGTTCCTTGATGAAAGGCTTAATGAGATCCAGCTTCTAGGGGGCTGGAGGCCATCCCAGGTGTGGGAAGAGCATCTTGATATTACAATAATTACCTACTTTCCCATGTTCTGTTTATTTGGTACATAAATCTTGCTGTGCAGTGGGATTTGCTAGAAACACGACTGGCATCTGATTTTGAATACAACTCCAGGCCCCTGACCGCCTCATCCTACAATGATGCCTCACTGCCTTGAGAACCATCGTGTTATTTCGGAGCATCCACTAATGCGTGACAGCACAGTCCAGTGGAGTAAGGACTGTAGGTAGAGAAGGAAGATGATGGTTAGTAATAACAACAAAGAAAAATTTCAAAGATATGTTAGTTAAAAACTTCTGGGAAAAATAAGGTTTCTGTCCCCTTGTCCCTGAAAGACCAAAACTGAAAAATATATATATATATAATGTTTTATATATCTCAATATGAAATGCATGAATAAGTATAATAGCTTTATCTTCTACCATATTTATTATTAACAGTGATTATTTCTGTTTGGTGGGATGAAGGGTAACAAGAGGGCATAATGTTTTTCTACACCTCCCATGACTCTTTCCTCTTCTGTCAACTTTTATGCAAATATTTCTTGGTAAAAGGTGAAATAATTTCATCTTGAAAAAGAAAAGTATTCTTTAGAAGAAAAAAAATTCATATTTCTGTTTAGATGCATTTTTTTCTTTTCATTTTTCCTTTCTATCTTCCAGTATCTGTAAATGTGTAAATGTGCAACCCAAACCCGCAGCCTCTTAAAGGAATTGTCTGTATTTATCGTATAAAACCGTCTGTCAAAGTTAAACATCATTTTAATGTTATTCACATATAATTCAAATACCTACACTAGAAAAAGCTCATTTTCTGTTTTCTTTAAAATAATGTGTCTGTTTGCATCATTTTATATTCAATAATTGTAAAAAATACTGTAACCTAACTGATGAAAAAATAAACAAAAAAACAGAGAGTTCTGAGTCTCAGCACTCAACACTCCACCTGAGTTGGGACATGTATTTGGAAGTAGCTCCAGCCACAGCTATGAGGGGAAATCTAAACAGGCAGGTGGACCATAATTACAAGAGAGTCATACAAATTTGGTGAGGAATACTGGTAGGTTTCCAGAAAGATAAGTAGAGTAGGTTACAGGGGATTCTGGGAAGAGGCAGTAAGTAGGTGTCTAGGTGGGTAGATGGTTGACATCAGGAAATTTCAGAGAGAACGGCTAAGAGTAATGGAAGACTTATGTCTCTGAGGAACTGGACACATGGGCAGAGGACCAAAAGATAAACAAGCCCTGAGTGATAATATGAACGTGAGATTTAAGTGCACTAGAACACAAATAAGAAATGCAAGTGGTAGGGAATCTGCATAGTATGCTTCGTTCTTATCCATAATTACCCTTCACCCAGACTCCCCTGAGCACAGCATATATGGAGGGAAAATCATGCCATTAGAATAGAACTGGAGATATTTATTAATTCCTGGTGAGTTTATACTGAAACGACAGCAGAAAACCTATGGCTATCTCTGTGGAATTTCCTCTAAGATGACAAGGAGCCACCTTTCGTCTTCACCAGTGCCGTGAGAAGTGAGGGCTAAGGACCGTGTATACTCCAGAGCTGTAACAGACACTTGGTTAGGGGGCACACTTAAATCTGAAAATACTCAGCGTTTTCATCTCAGTTCCAGCTCATTATTGGAATCTGTGTGTTAGCTATAGTCTTACAGCATCTGTTATCGCTCCCTTCTTATATAATTCCAGAGAGTATTTAACTGACAAGATTGGCTCATAAACAATGAGATCTTAGAAAATTCCCAACACAAGTCTTCTATGCTGTTTACATATAAAAAACAGGAAACAAGGGTACTCAAGCTGCAGTGCTACACGATTAACTGAAACCGGGCAACCACAGCCATAGCCAGGGGAGTTTGAGAGCTGTTCTTTTATAGTCTAATTTTTTTTTTAAAGATTTTTATTGGGGAGTTGGGGGATGGGAACAGCACTGGGGAGTTGGGGGAAGGGGAACAGACAAGTTGCTGTCCTTTTGTTCTTCAGTCTAGTTGTGGAAGACGCTTCACTGGCCCAAGTTGGCACCATCATTGCGCTCTTCCTGGGCGAGGCAGATCAGTCGCCAGCTTCTGGATGGCTGCTCACAGCAGCTTGAGGGCTGCTCACACTGGCTGCTGGCTACACATGGTAGCCCATGGCAACCCACTGCAGCAGGGGCTGCAGCCTACGTGACTCACGGCAGCCCAGCTCCAGGTTAAGCTGTTGTTCAGCATCTTAGCTGTAGAGGGCAGTGTCACTGGCCCTCATATGTGGGATCCGAACCGGGGCCCTCTGGCGTCCCAAGTCAGTTCTTAACCATCGCACCACTCGGCTGGCCCTTTTATAGTCTAATTTTGATACTGCTGTAAATGTTGTCTTCCTACAATAAGTCCCATCATACCACTGGCTAAAACTCCAGCAATTCTCCATTGCCTATAGAATAGAACTCGAACTCCATAGGCAAGTGTTTAATATAATTCAAAGTATAGCCACTACTTACCTTTCAAGACCACTCTACTATTCTACATCATTCTACACTTCATTTCCCCAGGGATCCCCTCCTTCTCTGACCAACCACACAGTTCCATTTCTCTGCCTTTCCTTCCCAAAAGCTTTCCCACCCATGGAAATTCTCTTCATCCTTTAATGGCAGCTCTAGCCATATCAGTCACCAGTTGTCCAGCTTTGTCTCTAAATACACATGCACACACATAACCTAATGAGATATTTAAGTGTAACCAAAGTCCTAGGATGATTTTTTTTCCTTTTGAACAATGAGGAAGATCTAGATAAATTATTTTATGGAAATATGATGTTAACAAACTTTTCAGCTGCTTTAGATAGTTGATAAATTATTGCTGGTGGAATTTATCAAAATTAAAAATGAACTATTTTATATTATAAATTATATATAATTTTAATAATAAAAAATTAATATATATATGTTTATATTATATTATTTCAGTTTTCCACATAGACCTTGAATAATAAAAGGATATGGTCTGTTATGTAAATAAGCAATACTTGAATTTAAGCCTTATTCCTACATTTTTTACCATTAGCCAGAAACCAAGCTATAAATATTAAATAAATATCCATTCAGCATAGTTGGAAGTAAATTGTTATATATGCAAAATTTAGGAGAAAAGTTTTATTTTATAATTTATAAATGTGTTTTCCTAAGGTTATATGTGAAATCTCAGGGACTAAGAAGCTGTTGCTAAGACAGCAATTACAACAAAATGGGAACAAATTGGTTAGTCTGGTAGGTGAATTTATCCAACTCCAATAATAGCATTAACAAAATTAGAGGGCTAGTTTTCACATGGAGCTAATCATTAAGTTGAAGAACTAGGAGGAATGACCCTTAGTTAATGATTTTGCTCAAAGTTTAAGCTCAGCTAATTCCATACTTAGTGTGGAACTGTCTCTGTTTCCTCAGAGGCAAAGAAAATCAGTTGAAATGTACACAATTCAGTCAATCAATACTTTGGGTGATACTGCCAAACAATTACTAAGAATAATGTGTGACAGTATTCTGGCTGTTTATGCATTGATTAATCTTTCAAGAATTTATTTGAGTTTTTAGCTCTGGGAGTTGAATTTTTCCTCTGGACATCCCATTTTTTTTGTTCGTTTCATGAGCAAAATAGCCTGCTTCTACTGAAGTAAAACATAAAATTTACAAAGTGAGTTGGAATACTAAAATTTGTAGACATATTTTTTTTTCACTTTTATTATTATTGATTTGACACAAATCCCAGGTGAAAATATTTCATAGTAGCTGTGACAGCAGTCATCATGCATGGTCCATGATTAAAATGGAAACAATTCTAATACTTCACCTTCAGGATGTAGATATATTTTTGATAACTTGTATCTATTAAAGTTTTACAGTTTTCCTATATTTGAAAAATGTTTTAGTCTTAGTACCTTAAAATCTTATTCTAACTTTAAATTGTCCACTCTGAGTAGTACATGAAATTTGGAAATACAGATTATTATATGTGTGAGGGTAGAGGGCTAACGAACATTTCTGGTCCAAATAATCAGGCTTTAAAAGTTTCTGTAACTGCACATGTAAAGCCACATGGACCAGGTTTTGCATAACACAATATTCAAAAGACTCTCCAAAAGAAATTAAAATAGAATTTCAATATTGAATTGAAAGAGGTACTAATTCATTACACATAGTGATACTTCTCAAAAGTTTTGTCCTCGCTTCCTTATCTTCCCTTCTCTTCTCTTAAATCTTTAAAGGAAAGATACAAGAGATTTAAAAAAACAACAACAACAAAAAAAAACAAGTAGAGTATGTTGTTTCAGAAGAGGAATTAGAAAAAGACCTCAAAAAAACTCAAAATTAATCAACTCTGTATATAGATGATGTATTACAGAATCGTACACTTGAAACCTATGTAATTTTACTAACAATTGTTACCCCAATAAATTTTAATTTAAAAAAATAGATGAAAAAAAAGAAAGGAATAGAAGCCTATGTTTATTTTCATAGTCATAATTTTTTTAAACATTCATTTATTTGCTAAGGTCTCAAATAGTGTCTTCTTTTCAAATAGTATTTGCAAAGAAAGGAAGAAAGAAGAAAAGAGTCAGGAAAGAACGGAAGAAAAAAGGAGAGAGGAAACCTTGAAAACTAGATTTAGTAAAACCTGAGCCCCACATATTACTAGAAGGTGACATTTCCTATGTTTAAAATGACTAGCAATTCCTCCTTTAATTCATTTAACAACTCTTTCTTGACTCAGGCACTGAGTAAACACCCTGCTTCCTAAGATTCAAATGCTGGATGAATTTCATTTTTCTTCAAGGATGAAATGAAAACATGGAAAAGATGGATGCCATGTTGTAGATAATTTATGGGCTAGAATTACCCATCCTAAAATGGTTATTTTGCCCCCTTTTCACCTTAGTTTATGAAATTTGACTAGAAAGATTATAGAAAGTACATGTCTCAACAGCACCATAGATCATTTTTCAAAGTTTAAATCAATAATCAAAATCAACAGCTTAGCCAAAGATGCTGAGTATTTTGTAGAGATGTGCCACCCGAGTCAGTTACCAGTATAGTTTTGAGGCTATTAATGACATATTTCAAGAATCACCCCTTGTATGCTGAGTTATTGCTTTTCAATAGCATTTCTTGCCTGAACAAAATTTGACTTTAATAATCATCTAAAGAAAAGGTCTTCATTAAGGCTGATTTGTTACTTCACAGAAAACAAACTCTGATATAAATTTCTACCCATGGAAAGCAAAGAGCATTCTGCTAACCAAAGAGGTTAGCAGAACACAGGAAATTCTGCCTCTGTACATCAGTTAGATGCACAATCCCTTACTCAAATACATAAAGAGTAACAGCAGTGCCCTAAGTGTTCCAATATATTCAGTCCAGCTTCTGTGATTTAAAAGACCACCTGTGAGGGGGTGGAATTTAATTACATTACATATACTGAAGCATTTTTGTTAGGTACTCAGTGCAATGCCTAGCTCCTAGTAGGTGAGCAAGTTGTAGTGGTTGTGATGGGAGGCATAGTGTAAGGTAGTAGGTATTAGCTTTTAAAAACAAGAATAGTTATTCAAATTTTGATATACAGGGAAACTTAAATGTCATGTTGTATTGTTTTATGAGCATGTCACATAGTATACACTCAAGCTTTATTAAAATAAATTGAATTCCCATCCCTTTGCACTAGGTAGTATGGATTAGTAAAGTATCTATATATCCCAGAAATTGTGTAAAATTCAAAGAGTTCAGGGTAATGAGCCTCTGGCTTCATTGTACTTTTTACAGCAGTACTTATAAACAGCGATTTGAGAGCAAGAAAAACCTTAATTCTGATGGTATGGTCAGTTGTTGCAGTTAATTAATTGCTTTGAAGTCTGTTAATGACCAGCAATTGATGATTTAAAGACATCTGTAATACAAAAGGCCATCTGGCTTAACTTGCCTAAGGCATCTGTGTACTCCCATATAACTAGTCCAAGGTTTTTCAACAATTCTTATTGATTATAAGTGATCATATCAAAGGATGAACTCAGTTTTGGCAAACTCCCCTTAAAGAGCCCCTCATTTGGTCTCATGCCTTTGTGGAAACCACCTCAGACCAATGCAGGTGATTTGCAAGACAGGCTACCACACAATATTGTTTTCTGCCAGTGGGTTTCTAATGACCTCAGCTGGGTCATAAGAGTTTGTGGACAGGGACCTTGACTGAGTCATTAACCTTGTGCTTCAGAACCTTGAAGTGAGCAGTGAGTGAGGCTGAATCAGTGGTGCCACCTGTCTATCCCAAAGGGCAGAGGTTAGAAGAGACTGATTAGATTGACAAAGGAAGTCATGTTGGAGAAGTAGCCCAGAAGAGAGCAACCAGCACCATGCAATGCTAGGACCACAATTAGCCTTGTTATATGAGTTTGAAGAAATCACTTACTCTTTCTATACCTCAGTTTACTCATCTGTATAATAAATGGAGAAGGTTAGAGAAGGTATCTCTAAAGTGCTTTCGAGCCGAAGAATTCTGAGGTTATATTCATCATTCATAGGGCTGTTTTTCAATTATTTTTTCACTGTCTATATACACACTCAATTGAAGGCTTAGGCAACAAGAATACATTTGGCTCCTGCCACATTAACATGACTAACGATCCTCCTTTTCAGAGAGACAAATGCTAACCCATTATACAGGCTGATAGCTGCGATACCTTACCTCATCACATTCAATATAATCACAAACAGTACTTTAAAATTTAGTACATTGAAAAAAACAGTGTTGAGTCCCAGTTATGTGTTGGGCATTCTGTTAAATCGCTGGGGCCTTAGCTTTGGCTAGAACAGACTCAGTTCCTGCCCTCAGTGCAGGTTTGAGTTCGGGGGTGGCAGACATTAAACAGATAACTACACAAGTAAATATTACAGCTGAGACCACTCCTGTGAAGGAAAAGTTCAGGGTGCTTTGCTGGTGTATCCCACGGGAACCCAATCTCACCCAAAGGAGCAAGAGTACTTTTGTTCCTTTGTTCCTAAGTTTGTGTGAATAAACTTATCCAAAGCTTAACATCAAATGTTGAGGTGATAATGTTATAGTTCAAAAGTGATTAAATATTATTAACTGAACACGATTCTGTACTTTGTCAACAAAGAATGCTACATACTTATAGAAGTAAACCTACTGTTCATGGTGGGGGAAATGACAATATAACCTCACACCCTTTTTATGGTTGACCGCGGTCAAATTCCAATCATTTGTGCCACTGGACAAAATAGACCGAATCTCCAAATAGAGAAAAGCAGTTATCGTTTCTTACAACACTTTTACAAATTTTTCCATAGCTGTGTACTGTAAACTACTAATACGCTTCCTTAAATTGATTTAAAAGATGCTTACTTAGATTTACCCTAAACATAGATATCCATAAATTAGTACAAAAGTTTTAATATGCCAATTAGATTGTTTAATTGACTTTTAAAATGAATACATATCTATTTAAATAAAACTTAGTCATCTGTATGTCACCTAACATTATGTTGAGTACCAAACTTTGGGAAACACTGACCATACCCTGTGGCTCCATACACAGACATAACTCTAATGTTAGAAAAATTCTTCAATTCATGTGAATGATGCATAAGCCCAGTTTACAACTCAACATCTGTACTTTCAGCAGAGCTTTCTTAAATTTACTTCATGAAGCCACCTGTGATTTCCAATTCATCCTAATTTAATCAATAAATAGTTATGACGGACCAACTGTGTAGTATAATTTCTAAATACAGTGACACCTGTTCACTAAAGATTTGTAAATTTGGAGCTATTTTAATATATGAAGACTAAGAACACTTTGCACCTTCAGTCTAAGAATATCCACAGCTAATACAATATTGCAATAATATATTGGAATATATAGTTTCTCAGACAGGTAACTCAAAGCTTTTGCAATGGCAGTGAGAACCCTTGGAAATCCTAATAGCTGAGAGGTTATCACCTCTGTGATGGAGACACAGATTTTTAAGGAGGCGTTTAAAACCAGAAAAATAATTTATTTTTTTCCTCTGTGGAAATGTTAGCTTCACTCTATTTTATTCAAAAATAACTATTCATGTAAAACAAAATAATTTCTTGAATTTTCAGTACAGATTCTCCATTTCTCTGAACAACTTAATTATGTTTTAGCTTTTTCTCTCAAATACTATAAAAATAACTTATTTTTGAGTCACAAACTTTGGGAGATAGGTTACATGTTACATAGTGATATACTCTGGATTTAACAATAATTTAGAGATTACTGTTTTCTAATTACTTGAAAGCAAAGAAAATCAATTATATTTGGTTTTTCAGGGATTTAGGTTCCTGCGTTAATAAATCACCAGAGATTAGGGCATGTAGAAAAAGAGTTTATCTATGCTTGGGAACCAAGTTTTCCTGTACTCCTGATAAGTGTGCAAACTATTCTTAAAAGAGGAGAATTAAAGCAAGCAGTGTACTTCCCATAGGAAAAGATACCTGAGTGGGCTGATAAAGGTTAGTTGCATTAATCTCTATACCAACCAATGGGAGACGCTAAAATCAATTAGGATAAATCCTGGACGATGGCATGGGGCTGGGTGTATTGATTGCTGTTAAAGCGCCATAACTTGGATCTGAATAGCATGTCATGGTTTCTTCCTGTTTATTCCTGTGCAATTTTTTAAGATCTAAAATTGTGGGAAAGATATTTGAAGCTGCCATATTGATTTTCTGATCATGCTGTGATTTCACATTTATTGCCCATTGAATCTACACACCAGGAATTCCACTCCTGACTAAACTTCGTTCAAGTTCCTTTTAGTTAAAAAATTATTCTATTGGCATCTATGTCAGACTTAAGAATCCTGAAGAAATTTACAAAGTGCATTGCTTTTCCTTCAGAGTAACTGTTGTTTCCTAATTATGCGTATGTAGTACACATTTCAAAACTCCTCATCCCACCAGTTAGCCAATGCTTATTCAATGCCGGGAAACCAAGGTTTGCACATTTCATATGTTCCTTAAACTTTTGAGTTAGTAAAATTTATGTTAAAAGGAATTCACCTCCAAAATTATTTTCTTGTAAATTAACAAAAAATATTTTGTAATATAAATATTTTTGTAAAATATAATGTAAATTAACTTGTGTATGTTAGTATAGTAGATGATTGCAGATTTTGGCAATAGAAAACCTGGATTTTAGTTGTGCTGTAAAAATTGTACAAATTATTTCACCTTATTAAGGTGCAGTTATCTTGTCTGTAAAAAGAAGGCAACATGGTATATAGATAATCATGGGCTTTAAATCAGAAAACAGAGGTGTGAGTCCTGTCGTAGACACTCGTTGGCTGTGTGACCTTTGGTGAACAACCTAACCTTTCTGAGCCTCATTTTCCTCATCTATAAATTTGGAGTTGTAGCTTGGACTTCATTGGGTTTCCATGAAGGTTAACTGAAATTTCAAAGTTCAGCGCATTGTGTCTGGCCCATAGTAAGTATTTACATACAAGTGAGAGCAAAGATTTTCTTTGCATAGGATATTTTATTTTTTTTAACAAGTGTTTAATAATTTGGTCCCCTGCTCCACATCCCCACAGTGAATGTAATGAGATGTTCCAGTTCTGTCAAGTGATCTCAGTATTAGATTATGATCCCTGCCTCCCCCCCCCAAGTTCATTTTGTCTCTTAGAGCAAATAAGACTTTTCCATTACACACACACACACACACACACACACACACGTAAACATAGAAATAAAATCAGGAAAAAATAGCTTTTGTAATGTCCTTAATTCTCCTAATGTGAAAATAAGTTCCATTTCATATAGATCTATAAGACTTTATAGATCCCTTCTGCCCATTCCTTTGTCTCTAACTTCCTGAAATCCATCTCTGGCATATTTAAAATGCAATATCATCTGTAATTTCTATTGTTAACATTCCGTATAAATACACATCAATATCAACATAAAAATAGATATAACTAAGAGGAGATTGCTAAACCTGCTTAACAATTTCATAATGGAAACTGAGAGCTCAGTCATAGGCATTTTGGTGCTGTCAATATAATGTTATCACCAGACAAGGCTTCTAAATTTTTTTAATGTCTGTGTTTATTATGACTCTTGGATTGTAAGAAGGGTTTTTAAAACACACACACACACACACACACACACACACACACACACACACACACAAATAAACATACAAATTAACTTGGGAAAAAATAGCTTTCATAGTGTCCTTTAATTCTCCTAATGTGAAAATAAACCCCATTTCATATGCTTAATCTAAAATCTACTCATACATGTTCCAATATAAGCTTCTTTACCTTTGATTCTGACCTAACATGAAGATAAAAAGGGCATTAGTCTTTTTTCATGTTTCGAGAGCATTACTTAGTCATGTCACAGCCTCTTTGGTCGAAAAATAAAAAAGGAAAGAAAAGAGAGAAAGAGGAAAGGGGTCTTCATTAACAATTATGTAGAATGTTGGTGTAAGTGTTGCACATAGCATGAAGTTGGAAACTATGGAAAATTAACCAGACTATTAATTGATATATTTTAATGTCAAATAAAACAATAACACTTAATTGCAAACGATGACTAAAGAGTAGCCCTTTTTCATCTCTGTACAGAGGTTCTCAGGGGCTAACTGGTACAGCTACCAGCCCATTTTCTTAGACAGAATGCAGTATTCTCAATTGATGCCAGTCTGTGAAACCCTGCCTGGCAGTTCCTCTCTGTAACATGTTTCTAAACCTCTACATCTCAAGGATGGCATTAAATTCACTAACAACTTGCATTGATAGCTCCCTTCTATTCCTAAGGGAAGTTTCCCAGCATATAGGCTTTTTTTTTTTAAGTGGAAATGGCTGGAAATGCAATACAAGTAGGAGGAACTGAAATGCTGAAAAATCTCTAACATGATGGTCCTATAATACCTGGAATTGTCAGGAGATTGCCAATTAACACAAAGACCACTCTGGGCTCTCTCTGGGACCAACAAGGATATTGACAGGCTGCCAGTTCCCCTGCAGAGTCTCCTTTCACAAATACCATTCCCTAGGGGACTGGTGTGGACTTTAGCTTCTTTGGGAAGATAGGTTGCTAAGTAGAGTATCTGGTTAGTGATTATTAACTAATAAGATTATTATTAACTAGTAAGACCTTAATCCAAAAGGTCATTGTGGAATAATGTTTCTAGCAATTTAGTGGGCTCTTGGAGCAGGGAGATGGGGAGAACAAGCATGTATGAAGATAGTCACTGTGAGTTATGGTTTTGCCCATCTCAAATTCTTATAAATTTGCAAAGCAGGATCTACTAAGAGTATTGAGATGAAATATGCCTAATACACTTTCTTTATGAAGAGAAGGCACTCAGTAAATATTAAGAATGAATGACTGAATGACTTGCTGCAGTGTTCTACTGGGAAAACCAACCAAAAGGGCAAAAATATTCAACAAAAGGGCAAAGAATTTCAATTAGAAAGGTGATTTTTCCAGTGTTTTTGCTAATATAGGGTCCTGAGGAGCACTGAAAGCGACATATACTGACAACAGGGATGACAAGATGTAAACAAGCTTTCTGACACCTTTTTGAAGTATTTTTTTTCTTCCTGTTCCTACTAGCTCCATGCTGACATTTCTGATGTCAGTAAACATAAATTTTTAGAACAGTCTCTGGGGAAGAGAATAGAGGCAAATCCAAGAAAGCTAACTTTCAGATATACCAATAACTGTTCTGCAGTTTTATTATTGCATTATTACATCCATACAGGAGAAAGCATAGGGGACTCCCACCTTCTTTATAGATTTACTTTCAAGACAGTATAACACACACTTCAATTCCTGCTTCATTTATCTGTACATAAAAGCCACTCTACTATCCATGAATCACTTTTGAGGGGTCTGCTTTCTGTTCCATTTAAAGTTTACAAAGTAAAAGAGACCAGCTCATTTAAGAGACCCCACATTCTGGTCAAGCAAAAGTATTCAGGCTTAATATTTTGGCGCTTTCCCTCACTTTGCAGATGCCCTTGAAAAAACTCAGAATCTTATCTTATTCATCTGGGTATTCATTAAGACTTCGAATCTCTGAAATTATATAAAGTATACACCTTTTTTTCAGTTTTAGGCTTCTTCAGACCTTACCATAAGAAAACAAGTCAGAATTGTTTTATGGGTTTCTTTTAAAGTAATTATCACCTTTATTAAAAACACTGTGTTTCATATTGTGGTTTAGTTTAATATAAAGCACACTAGTTTTAGATTCTGATAGACTTTATTCAAACCCCGGTTCTGATACTTACTAGCTCTGTGAGTAAATAAATGATTATTTAATAATTTAATCTTGAGTTTCCTTATCTGTCAGAAAGCCCTTAGATTACTTTTAGAATTCAGTGAGCTATTTATTAAATGCAGACATAAAGAAAACACTCAAAAACAGATAACTGTTATTCTTTCTTGGGTAGTTTTAGGGAATTCCAACTCAGTTTGTTAAAAACCAGCATCCCCAGGCTAATTGGCAAGGGCCAATTCATCAAATTTTCAGTCAAAAGAAAAATTTACTTTAAATTGTGGTATAGATATTTTAAATCAGCTCCAGGACAGCCTGCTGCAGCCAAAGGTAGGAGTTGAGGCAGAAGTAAGGTCAGAGAGAAGAGTATAAGTAGGTGGGTACACCTGAGAAGACCAGAGGCAGAAGTTCCAGAAGTTCTGGGCACCTGAATTTTGAAACATGCCAAGTGGATATTAGCTACCCCAACTAATAAGCCAGTGGGAAAAGAGGTAGAAAAGACACAGTGAAATTAACAGCTGGGAAGAAATTGGCAAATTGGTCATTTGACAAATTAATTTTTGGTGAACTGACTTTATGTAAATTAGCCAGTTAGCAAATTGGCCTGCTTCTCTATGGGGCCTATTTTTAGGGAGGAATTAACCTATTTAATTTATCTTACAAAAATTTATGTTCAGAGGCAATCAGATCATGAATTATGTACATTAGCTTTGTAATACAAAATACATTTTCACCCCACCCAAAGTTTTCATGTGCTTGACGCTCCCTTAGAATGTGTGTTGAACAATTCATGACAAAACAAATTATAATTGATGTTAAATTTTAATCACACATAATAAGCTTTAACAATTCTAGTTATAAGGATCAGTGGTAGATAGAAAAAGCACTGCAGTACTTCTTTTCCAATATTTATTTAAACAAGGTTAATACTGACCTAAAGGGGGGTTGATGAGTATATATAGCTATCATTCTTCTGATTAAATGTAATACCTTTCCTTGTAGCTATCTCTTCATACGAGTTCTACATTTTCATATGGGTCTTTCATCATTTGCATTGCAAATAAGCAATATCATGTGAATTAATAACCTTTCTAACATTAGATCCAACACACCTACCAAAGAAGCATGATGTCTCACCATGAAAATATCCATTCCCTAAGAGGTGTGTGAAAATCTCTGGTTCTTATGGGGATGTTAAACCTAACAAATTGCACACAGCATAAAAAATAAGCATTTTGAGAAAATTTTTTAAAGCTTGCGTGCCCGTTCAACCAAACATATCAAAGCCTAAGTGTGTTTCTTACACTGTCATCTCTCTCCCTCAGGCAGAAAGATGCTTGAGGTTGTCTTTTTTCTGTGTATTGATAAAACTTCAAGTAAATGATAGTGGGAACCAGCTGTGAAAAGCTTTGGAAATTTTTGCTCAAAGTTTTACTTAGAAATTAGCTTGCTTTGAAAAATTAATCCAAGTTTCTGAATAGTAGGATTCACCTATTAATTTTATTTTTCAGTTTTTATTGTCGTTCACAGTATTAAGGCAGGCTGAGTACCTCATTGAGGATAGGAGAATCAGCTAAAAAGGTTCATAGACTTAGTTGGATGGTTATTGCCACAGAATGTGCTTGGACAGAGGAATGCGTGTCTGCAAAGGAGCTTGCACTTGGGTGTGGTAGAAACACAATCTGCATGTTGTATATTTCTCTATACAGTATTCTCCTTTATCAATCTCCTTTAGTAAATCAATGCTAAATCTGAGAATTATCTGATAGTAGGAAAACTCATTGAAGTTAATAAATTGTCATTTCTCTCATGCTTAAATATAAAACATGAACATTTTGATGAACTTTTCAAATATCTATTATTATTACCATACTTAAAAAGCAAATTTTTATCATCTAAATAACTTCAAACCAATAAATGTCCTTTGCCTTAAGTCTTTTGAAACCCTGTTCTATGAGACGTGTTTGTACTTAACATATTTTTTAAGATCTACTTTTAAGGCAAACTTGGTAGATCTTTTGTTAAGTTTCTAGTTACTTAAGTACGAATTACCCCTGGGGGGATTATTCAGTCAGACTGACTGATAAACACAATGCAGGTGACTTTAGGATTAAATCTCGTCTTGGGACAGAAAGCTCCTGTTTATATTTTTAATTAAGTGCAGGCTTCTGTCCTTTATTTGAACCTGAAAAGTATCATGTAGCAGGAAGTTTCAGTTGAGCAGCATACCAACTATTTTCATGCAGTTCCACTTTGCAAACAAGACTGAGAATTAACACAAGGTGTGCTTTCAGCACCTGGCCTGTGCACAGGGTCCTTAAGCTCCTTTGTGACGTTTTTTTTCCATTTCAGGACCTTAGGCAAACTTAGGAGAAACTGGATATAGTAGTAAGAAAAGAAATACCACAACATCTGAATCTCATTCATTTATTACTCTATTGATTGATATATTAAGTGTGAAGAACAGAATTCAGTACCTGGGAGACAGAAAGATGAACAGATAGAAAGCCCCTGCCCTCAAAAAGTGTATCACCTAGGACACGGAAAGACAAATACTACCCACAAATAACTGTAATGCAAAGTGGATACACTGCTTTGTGCCATCTAGTGGCTCAGAGCAGAAAGCAATCACTTGCTCTCTTATGATCAGAGAAACAGTCATCTGAGAAATATTGCCTTACCCTTCAACTGACATTGATTTGCTTATTTAAAAAGGGCCCTTTCAGCTGGGTCTCTCTAAATTTATTTGCCAGGTGTCTGGTAAAAATAATTAATAATAATAATAATAATAATAATAATAATGAATATATTCATCAACATTCTGTTTTTTATTCTTTTCTCTTTTTTTGTTCTTGACAATCTTTCCTTTCAAGTCACCCATAGGGCTCATACTATCACTCCTAAGAAGGCTAACTTCAAACATTACCCTTATTTTTCTCCTAAATTCCACTTCTTTATTTCCTGGTCATCTCAGTCAGCTGTGGCCTTAAACTCTTCCGATTCACAGAGCCAACAATGAAGTCATGACCACTTCTCATCAAACCTACACTTCTCCATATTTCTGTATTATTTCTGTTGTGGCCATGACCATCTTCCTGGTCTCCTAGGCTTGAAAGTGGAGCTTTATCCTTAATTTATCTGTAGTCCTTCCTCCCAACTTTTCCCTACTCTCCCTACCATCAGTTAGTTATAAAGGCTATCTTGACTCCAGCTCTAGTGTATGTGGTTTATCTTTCCCACTCTACATGACATCCTCACCATCCAAATTAGAAAGTGGGGCTCCGTGCCCGCTAGGCACAGTGCCTGCCCACATTAATTCACTCATCAAATATTTTGAGTGTCTATTATATTCAAATCACTGTGAGGTGTTGAGTATACAAAAATGAAAAAAACAAGACAAAATGGAGAACTCTTTCTAATTAGAAATGCACATAATTAAACTGTTTTTTAAAAACCATGTGACAAGAGTACCATCTCTGTTTGGGGCATCAGGGGGCATGTCTCAAGTGAAATGATTCTTGAACTTTAAATGATGAGTAGCAGTTAACCAAGAACAAAAGGAGGAAATGACATTTCCAGATGAGGGACACGAAGGGACAAAAGCATATGTTACCTCGTGGTTCTATGCAGATTGAGATTTTTCAGTCCATTAGGGACCCATCTCCCCTTTCTCTGAATTCCCATTGGACTTGAAAGCTGCTCTGCCTTGTTCAGTAGTTATAATTTGCCATCTCCTGCCTAGATTACAGGTTTTAAGGGTAGAAACTATGCCTCAATTGTCTTTGAGTTCGCTGTAGCACTTGTACCCAGTACACTTTTGTGTAGGCTAAATAATGGACCCAAAGATGTCCATGTGGTAATCTCCAAAACCAGTGAACATGTTCCCCTGCATGGCAAAGAGACTTTGCCAATATGATTAAGTTAAGGGCCTTGAGATGGAGAGCTTGTTCTGGATTACCCAGATGCCCTGTGTAACCACAAGGATCCTCATAAGAAGGAGGCAGGAGGGTCAGAATCCAAGAAGATGTGGGGACAGAAGGGGAAATCAGAGCAATGTGACTCCTGACTTTGAATATGAAGGGGGTTTCATGAGCCAAGGAATGTGGGCAGCTGCTAGAAGCTGCAAAAGTCCAGGAATGGATTCTCGCTGGGAACCTCCAAAAGCAATGCAACTCTGCCCGCACATGTGAGACCTCAGAACTATAAGTTAATAAATGTGCATTGTTTTAAGCCACTGAGTTTGTGATAGTGGCAATAGGGAACTAATATATATTACATGGATATTACATGACTTTTAATATTTTCTTCTATGTTAGCATGACAGTTGTAGAATCATATTTAAAAATTTTGTATAGGGAATTATAAATGTAACAACCATTAGATTGTGCTCATTGGATAAAGTAAAACAAGTAGAAATTTTTCATTGCACACATTTTAGTTATCAAAGAGGATTTAAAAAGGAAATTAAAGAGAAATTCCAGATATTGTGATAAAGTCACTTCCTTCAACACATGAGATCCTATACTTTGGAATACAATTTCAAGAAAATTTCTTTGGGTACAGTTATTAGAAAATGTGAATTTTTACTAAAGTTCCCACCAAATACCATCCTACATTTATCTCTAACTAGCTCTATAATTTAGAGTACAAAGGCAATATTTCATGTGTATTGCAAGCTTTTCAATGTCTCCACAAAGAAAATCGATGATCCACTTTGATAGGTGTTGGCAAACAATGAGGATGAACCATGAATGTAGAGTGCAAACATTCAGCAATAGGGGTCAAGGAGGGTCCTCAGAGCACACCCACAGGCATGGCAACCAGCAGGTGGTGGAAGCCTACAAGGACATTGGTCTAGGAACTGAAACACCCAGAATTCAGTTCTAACCTTGAATGACCCATGCTGATACAAGATTTACAAATGCAGTCAATCCTCATTATTTGCGGATTCCACATTTGCAAATTCTTCTACTTGCTAAAATTTATTTATAACCCCAAAATCAATACTTGTGGCATTTTAACAGTCAAAAGTGGATATGTGGAGAGTGACAAAAATTTGTGTCTCACAATAAGTATGTTCCCAGCTGAGGTCGAAGAAGGCCATGCTCTGCCTTATTTTTTCAGCCCTCCTACAGAGATGACCAAAGATCATAGGGACAATGTGGTGCGCAGGAAGCCCTGGCTCTGGGGCGAGTTAGATGAAGTTTGAGTCCCAACTTTGGCACCTGTTAGTGAGGTGGCCTTGAGCAAGTCACTTAACCCCTCTGAACCTTGGCTTCTTTTTAGTACAATAGAGAAAAACAGAATCTACCAAGATGAATTGTTTTTAGGATTTAAGGTTATAATCTATGTAAGATATATGTACACACAGACACAAACACACACACACACACACATACGCACACACACACACATACATAGGAGCAGTGGTTCGGTGTTTGTTAATTCAGTGTGTTTGGTGACTTTATAGAACATAACTATGACAATGAGAATCAATTGTACATTTCAATGAGAAATATTTTAGAGAGTTACTAGAGCTGGGAATGATGCTACTTAGAAGATGTCTACAATGAACCTCAGTTGGATATGTATGGGCTGAACTCATCATGTGTTAGTGATATAGGCCAACTGTACACCACACGCTAGTACCCTGTTTTTCTCTTGTAGAAACAGTAATGGAAAAAATAACTAATTCCTTCTATAATGTTCTATTTTTTCTTTCTTTTTATGAGTGAGATATATTATTTGTTATTTATTTTTAGTGAGTTACAAATTTTCCTACAATATTACATTTTAGAGATATAGATTTAAAATTTTTATGTACACACACACACACGAAGTCGGACAATTAAATTCACGAACTGGTCCTAGAAAAAGTGCTACATACCTCATTGCTGAATATCGCTATGGCCATCTTCAAAGCACTACCCTTGGAAAGCTATGCACCAATATCAGCACCTAGTCCACTCTTCAAAGCAATTTTGGAACTCTTTTTCTGGAATGGCCATCAGCGCTGTCATCGTATTACACTTGATGTCCTGAATGTCATCAAAATATCTTCCTTTCAGTATTTCTTTTATCTTCAGGTAAAGAAAGAAGTCATTGGGGACCAGATCAGGTGAGTAGGGAGGGTGTTCCAATGCAGTTATTTGTTGAATGCTTAAATACTCCCTCACAGACAGTGCCATGTGAGTTGGTGCATTGTCATGGTGCAAGAGCCATGAATTGTTGGTGAAAAGTTCAGGTCATCTAATTTTTTCATGCAGCCTTTTCAGCACTTCCAAACAGTAAATTTAGTTAACTGTTTGTCCGGTTGGTACAAATTCATAATGAATAATCCCTCTGATATCAAAAAGGGTTAGCAACATCATTGCAACAAGTTCACTACCTTAGTTGTCCGACCTCGTGTGTGTGTGTGTGTGTGTGTGTGTGTGTGTGTGTGTGTAATTCATAGAGATGTAATCACTTCATCACTCCCACTTTCCCCAAAGAAGTTTATTTCTTTATTGCAATAAAAATAGGAAAATCAATGCCCCTCCCCCCCACATTAATCTAGTATGAAGCAGAATTTTTTGTTTTCAAAACTCATTCAACAAGAATTATTTAAGCACTATGTTGGCTGCTGTGGAAGATTCAGATATAGAAGGTATTTTTCCTTCTCATCAAAGCACTTATATCGTTTTGGGGGGAAATTAAGTGAATATACAGAAAAGAAAAAGTATATAATCAAATATATACATGTATATTGGAGTCTATATATTTAGTTGATAACCGAAAGCATTGCAAGAGAATTTGAAGAGTTTGCAAATAAGAATTTTAACCATTTGGAATTTTCATTCATTTCCCAATTAAAATTATAATTCCATCATGTCTATCAATGTGATTGATTCTAAATATTGGTAAAGAAAAAGAAAAAAATGCCACTGATACCACCAAAAACTATAACAAAAATTGTTCCAAAGTTTCAACACAGAGTCAATAAACTCTAGTTTGGTATGTTAAATGAACCATATGAAGCTATAAATTCAGAATTTTATGCACCTTATAAGAACATAGCATAAAAAATAGATGAACTGTTTCTTCTAGTAGGGTGAGAATTCCCCGATCAATGTTCGCAGTTATGCTACGCATTAAAGCCACTAGTGTCCATTTGAGAGATCACCTCTTTGAAAGGCTAAATGTGTGGTTATATGATTAGTTATCCTCCCCTTTCACCTCCTCTTCCCCTCATTGGGCATGTATCTCTCATCTCTTTTTTCCACGTGTGGGCAAAATAGTACAACGGCTATACTAAGTTTTTCTGTTAAACACCTTATTGGTCTCATTGTGGGTGAAAGGGTAATGCATAGGATGCAAAGCATACACATAGGATTCGCATTCTCAATATAATTACATTTGCAAGGCCCCAAGGTCATGCGGAGGAAAGCAAGGAGTCCCATGTGTTAACCATAGACAGGCTGCCTATTCTGAGCTTGTTCTGGCAAACACAAACAAAAACCTAACTGGCTTTTTAAAAAGGGATTGTTACAGGACTGCAAACTGACTTGGAGACTGGGTATGCTCATTCTGAACTCCTTGGCATTCGGGTCTCAGTTGCCACACCAACCCACACCAATCCCAGGGTTCACTTACTGATCAGGTACCAAAGTGTTCCAAGCATCCTGGACAGTTCCTCTTTTGAAAATAATTTTTAAATGGAACCTTAGGAGCCTAGAAAAAACTGAGCCTGCTATAGCAAACCAATATCACACACACACACACACACACACACACACACACACACACACACATACACACACGCACATACACACACTCATTAAAAACAAATTGGCCCTTTAAGTTAAATTAAATAAGACATTTACTAATACTGCTTCTGGAATTCTCCCATGTCAGAAAGAGCCTAAAATTTCTAATTATGTTGTTTAACTCAACTCTCAGGAATTTAATCCTTTTCAAATAGAGCCTATTGTCTTGAAATTGCACATTTAGATAAGGGAGCTGAATTCTTTTACCAAAGTACTTCATGAATGTTGAGAAATGTCAAATTCAATAATTTATCACCTGGATACTGCATGCTTTGAAGTTGAGGACATGGTAACAGTGGTAATGACATGGTAAATTGTGTTACCATGGCATGACAGCCTCCAATGGCTGCTCGGGTTTCAGCTCTGTGGATTTCACTTCTTTATCAGGACGTGGTCCAAAGGAGCATGGCATTCACATGTGTTAATATTGTTTGATCTTGTGGAATCCGATAATTTGCTCCTTGGATTCAGGCATCCATGAAAATCTTTTAAGTACCATAAGAGATCCCTAAATATGGCATATTTTTTAAATATTTAGGTGTTTTGTAATTAATTTTAGTAATTCTCATACCATACATTTGGGAAGAGTGTTTTCTATCTCTAATAGGAGATATAAGAAGTTTTGTATTTGTGGGAATACGTATGTGGAAGAGATACTTCTTTGTAAGTAATTGATGCCTCCTAAGTGAGACATTTAAGTTTTGTTATTAACACAAAAGCACTCATGGTATAGTCTAATTTTACATGTTATCATGGTCCAGCAATCTATGTTCTGGTGAATTTTACCTATAAAGGATAAGTGAAGTAAATTTGTAAGAATGTCAGACCATTTGGAGTCAGATAGAATGTCCTTTCTCAACACTGAAACCAAGGCTAAAGTGAGTATGAATGATACTTTTAGATAAAACCAGTTGGCAGCCCAAAGTTTGTTTTATCCTTCCTTCTTTGCTATCCTTCTGGAAATAAGGGTGTGTGTGTGTGTGTGTGTGTGTGTGTGTGTGTGTGTGTGTGTGTGTTGAGTACTTTGGTTTCATAAAGCAGTGGACATTTAGTATATTTACTATCTGACTGAACAAGTTTGTAAACTGAGTATGAAAAATAGAAGTTGGCCAGCAGAGCTTCTTGCAACTAATGAGATATATCAGAAAAAAATAAAACAAACAAACAAAACAACATCTCTCATAAGAGCTGCAAGGTATGTTGGTCAAAGAGGCAGTTGCAGCAATCAAAAGCACTTCATTTTTATTTATCAGTGATCTACATTCTACACTTCCTAACTTTTAAAAACTAAATAAAATAAAATAAATAAAAAACTTATGATGGGGGAGCATTTTCTTAAAAGCATTAACTGTACTCCTATTTGATGATGTTATAGCTTTCAAATTTTATATATTGCTATGCTCTCAGTATATAAACATGTAAGAATGTATCTATAATAGATGTTACATAGTATTCTATATAATATGTTGTAGTTATATAATTATATATAAATTATATATTACTATATATTAATATCATTTATCTTAGGATTTAATGTATATTAAATTTACATTGATGTGCTCTCCTCCAATGTACTGAAAAACAGAGTGTAATATTGTTGCTTATGCAAAGCTAGGAATAGAAAATAACACATGTTTTATACAAGTAGAATACCAATATCAGGACACAAAACACCTTACCAGAGGCAAGCTGATAGCACTATATCAATGTCAAGACTTGGGGTGCTGGGTCAGGAGGGTGGAAATCTTTTGTGGCCATCATCTTCCAGAAAAAGTCACCATTTGTCAGACAGAGACAGGATAACATTAGTAGATTCCTTTTTACTCAACTCTACAAAGAATACACAACAACTTTGACTCCTAGGCTATTTTTTAAATGCTAATCTGCTATAAACCACTCTCATTAACTTGAAAGCATTTTTATCGTTTTTGTCTTTGTTTCAAAATGCATACCAGTCATTAAAGACTCCATTGCTGTATGGATGGTATACATTGGATTCAGATATCTGGGATAAGTAATAAAGAAGAAAATGAAATTAATTTGAGAAAAGATCCTTCATGCTAAGCTGGCCAAAATAAATCACAGTTTTCAAAATAACTTATCTCTTGGGAGAAAGTTGTTTCCATGCTTCACAACTTAAGGATGTTAGTCTCGTAAATTTTCACACATTTGAACTGAATGGTAAACAGCGAGGTGTCATATTCAAAAGTGCTAGGATAAAATATGAATATCTGCATTCTATTCTTAACTTTGTCACCAAGTATGCTACCTTAGGTGAGACAAATGGTTCTGTGTCACAGTTACAGCTCAGTTTCAACTTATCAAGGATGCATTATGCCTGCACCTCCTCACAGAGTTGTGGGTGCAACTGAGTTTAGAAAAAATAAGAAAAAGTAAGATCATAAACATAAACCCAGAGAAGGAGAAAGCATGATGGACTGCTCTGTATACAGGAAAAAATATATTTAATCACAAAAAGTAAGTAACATACTGTTTAAGGATATGCTAAACATCAGAAGCCATAAATAGCTTTCGTGGAAGGAGCACAGAGGGAGCAGAAGTGAGTAAACTGCAGCGGTGACAATGCCTCAATCCACAGAATGCTGCCTGCCTCTCCTTTCAAAACACACTCTCAGCATCAGCCCCTAGATCACCCCTCTAAGTCACCCTTAGGAACTTTCCTGTCTGAACTACCATCTTTGCTCTGGTCTCACAGCTAGTTTACTCTTTCCTGACTGCATACTCTCTGATGATGTCACCACAGTGTGCCATATAGGTGTTTACAGTCTGGCCTACTCAGCCTAAGGGGTCTGCTTTCCCACTTTGACCTGGACCTACCCTGACCATCAGCTGGGTGCTACCCATGGCTAGCTTAACTTAGGCTGGGCTGATCTCCAGAGGAGATCATAGAAATCTGTCAACCAGGTCTGCACTCCAACTGGCTAGCCACATGCCTCTGATTGATACTCATGCTCTGGCTGTGCCAAGTCAGGGGGCTTTGCATGTCCCCTGCTGGTTGGAGTTCTCAGATCTGTGTGAATTCTAGCTCCCTCATCCAGTTAGATATTCACCTACAAGCACAAAGTTCCCATTGTCAATGGTAAGAGCCACAGGTGCTATTTCTGAGTTAGTCAGCTCGTGGTTTAGGCCAATGCTTCTCAAGTTCAATGTGCATGCAAATTACTTAAATCCTGCTGAAATGCAGATTCTGATTCATTAAATTCTGAGATTCTTCACATCTGATGAGTCCCCAGGTAATAACAGCACACTTGTCCCACACACTTGGAGTTTCCAGAGTCTGGCCATAGTTGGGTTGAATCTCTCAAACAGAAAGAGAGTCCCCTGTTGGAGCAATAAGTACTCCTCTTATGGAAGGCTGCCAGCCACGTATTCCATCTTTAAGGCTTTAAACTGGACCTGAGTCCTTTGCCAAGTCTTGGGCTGGAGCAACAAAGCCCACTGAGTCTGTTAGGAAAGGGGGTGTCCCTCTCTGACAGGATGGGCTGGCCTGACTCCTTGAATCTCATCACTCTGAGTTTGAGTCCAAGTGAGGCTGAACATCAGCCAAGCAGGACTGGCCTATCTGTGATGCTGGGTGTTAAAGCTGTTACAGGTCACACATGTGGACACCCAGGTCTGCAATGTCAACCTCTACATCTCATATATTCCCTTACTCACTTAAAACATTTCATCAGCTATGGTAAATATTGCCATAGCTGCTAAGAAGAGAAGCCCTTTGGCATTTAGAGGGCCTGTCTTCAATGTTCATTATAAATCCACTGGAACAAGCAAATCATGAAATTGCTGTTGACAATTTTGGTCATACAGCATCCCAAAGAGAGGGAACTGCCAACAATTATGCCAGAAGGAAGCTTTTAAGGGTGTGCTGCATCCCAGCTTCAAACAGCAGAGCTTTACTGTGGACTGCAGCAGGCACATTGCAATACACAATGGAAGAGTTATTTTTCTGAACAAAGACTCCACAAGCTTGCTATTAGTTCAAAAGCTAGAGTTGCAAACAGTAAGCCTCTCAAAAGCCCAGCTGTATCCCAATCAAGAACAATCTTCACACCGGGCCATATGGAAATAACCATTGAGTCAACATTCACCCTGACAGCCACATTTATAAACAATGGTAAGCAGGAACAGTATCATCTTCAAATAGTAGAGACTGTAAATATGCAGAAGCCCAGCTGATGATAAAATATGTCATATACAGGTGCATGTCTGGTGGGAAGAAGGCCAAGTTGAAAGACTATTTATGCTAACCAATTGTGGAGATATGTATAATTGATAGTCTTAGAATCATGAAACTGTGGATCGCCCCCCCCCCAGGACTTTTATTATATTAATGCCTATTATTTGTATGTCTTCAAACAATGATGTCACTTTTATCTGAATGGAACATGGTCCGTTTTGTCCTGGCAATTAATTTCCCAACACTGTATTCCTATGAGAAATGCAAATATTTCAACAGAAGTAGTGACATCTACAAAAGACAATTTTTTTGAATTACAATTTGAATTACAAAATAGCGTATCTAATATCCACTGCTATATTTAGAGGAAGACACAATATATTTATTGAGCGTCAGGTACGAAAAAGACATTGTCTTCAGATAAATCTCATATTGAAAATGTGATTACTCACTCTAGAGTGTGTCCTGTGCTTAACTACAGTAGACACATCTACATAAGCAATTATCGGATAAGTTCAAACATTTTAAGTATTACAAGAGAACTATAAAAGATGGATTGGACTTGTGCCTTGAACGGTGAATGAAATATTGACATATATAATTCTGACATATATCAGTGATGGAAGGCTAGGTAGAGAGGAGGCATAATTTCAAAAGAAAAGAACAGGATCCAATTAGAAAAAGAGAAACTGCTCTGGATACACAGGTGCTAGAATAGCTGAGGAGCCTAACAGTGGATGGTAGGGCACTCCCAAGATTAGTGCGAGCATAAAGTACTGCCACCACCAGGGCTAGAAGGATAATAGTGTTACTGGAGTCCAGAAGCCAGGGCTGGTGGGCAGAGGCTGACCAGCAGGAGCTAGGACCATGGAGGGAGGGGTTGACACATGGGAACTCTCGACCCTTGAAGTTGTCACACGACTCTGCAGGGTGGTTGGGGATGGATAGTGATGTAGAGACTGGTTACTGTCTTTTTTTTTGCCCTCCAAACTTTTCTCAGTACCTACCATTGGCCGAACTTACCAAGAGGTACATGAAAACCTGGGCAATTTAGTTTCTGGTAACGCGAAGCAAAGCAGAATAAGGGCGGGGAATGATCTGAGAGCAAGCAGGCAGTGGACCAACATAACTGACTAAAGCAATGACTGCAGAAAGCAAGGGATGTTTGCAAAATGACAAGTAATGCAGTTTATTTCTAACATAGGGTTACTTAAAACAAGTTCATACCTTTTTTCTTCAGTTACTAGAGGACCTAACAGACTACGTGGCATATGGCGAGTCTCAAGAAAGAAATCTGCACTAAACAAATGCATGAATGAAGATAGGTAAACTAAATATGGAATCATCTATTGGAACCACATCTTGGAAGGTCTTAAGTGACAGGCTAAGAAGTTTGATGTTTGCCTGGTGGGCAACAGAGAGCCATTTAAAACCTTTAAGCTTAAAAACATGATCACAATTATGATGCCTACTACAATAGAGATAGCCTTATTATATTTAGCTGAGTCAGGACTAGCTCCATAATTTGTAGGACTCAGTGCAAAATAAAAATGTGAGACCCTTTGTTCAAACATTATTAAGACAGCAACAGCTCAGTGGTAAGTGTGAAGCCCTTGAAGCTGACCTGTGCCTAGTGCATTATATTAGATGTTTCTGAGAAATAAATTTACTAGGATTACTGTTAATTGTCAAACTTTGGGCAGAGAGTAGCTACAAGAGAGTTCTAAATAAATTTAAGACAACTATCATTATTGGATTTATTCTCGAATTGACATTATTTTTATCTCTTCTGGAATTAATTCTTTGTGTGCCAGACATGGACAGACATGGTGCTTGAGATAAAAAGGGTTTTTCCTATGAAACACTGTTTTTTAAAAATCATGTAACATGCTGAAGGCACTTACATGTTATGCTGTGTCCTCCTGCTATATTTCATTCATTGTTCTTGAAATAATTTATTTTGAACCTCTTCTTGAGCTCAGACAGGAACTAGTTAGTACATTGCTGTTTGATTTACTAATCAAGTTAGAGCAGTATTCATTTTGTTCAGTTTGGGTCTGGTGGTGCTCACTTCGATTTAGGTAGTCCCCCAAGTCATTTTTCATGTATCTACTTAATCTTCATTTTCTTATTCTACTTCTACTTATTTTACATTGTAGCAGTAGGAGAGAGGTCTATCAAAAAATCACAATGAATTAATGTAGCAGGGATTTGGAAACTGAAGTCTCAGGGCATAAAACCCTTATGATGTCAACAGATGTTCTAGAGTATTTTAGTAGCTTACAGCAGATTTACTGTGCTATCTGTATAGTGGTTGGCATTATAATCTATCAAGACATTATTCTCACTGAAGAAAGAATGCTGATTTTGCATTTAATATGAGTGTGGGAATAAGATTGGCTTTTTGGAAAAATTGTCTCTCCTTATGGTTTTTAAAAAGTCTCATATTTTTCTCATCTTTACATATGAAGTACTTATAAAAGAAATTCTTAGAAATTCTCGCATTTCTCTCACAGACATATCAAACTAGAGAAATGGAGACAAGACAATGTCCCATGTGGGATCATTGCTTTTTAGAACTATAAAAATATATGAGGGAACTATAAAAATATATGAGGGGAACTACATTAGAGAGCATAAACATCCCTCACTTATATTCTGATGAGAAAATTGGTGGTCAGAGTTAGCAATAAATAATGGTACCTTTCCATATATGAATTCACTCATATTCATTCATTTACCCATTCAACAAGTATTTATTTAGTCTCTACAGCACTGTACATTTAGGCTGTCCCTGACATCAAGAGCTTACAATCTACTGGAGGAGAAAAGTAAGTAAAGAAAAGTAAGCATGGATTTCTAGTGAATTTGTCAACCTGAACTGATGTGAAAGAATTTCTTCCCTGACTCCAAATACATAAAATGCCAGACAAAATACAACAAAAGCTTTCAAATTCAGCATGAAACAACAATGGAAAACCTTCACATGCTAGAAACAAAGAGGAAATAAAAGTAAGAAATATGAACAGGAGCCAAAACTGATACCATTCTTATATCCACATTTGAAGAGATATCCAGGACACAGGGCCCCATGCAAACAAAAATATAGATTCATGACCGTATTTGTGAAGGGACCTGGAAAAACCTGACAACTATCCCAGAGATGCAGCATTAGCAAGTAAGCCAGGGGCCTTGAGAATAAAGTGAGTCACTCAAAAGAATCTCGACTCCCTGGCTTACATACTATGTGCACGTGGGATACAAATTTGACTACCCTAATGGTACCATTACACATGGTCCAGAATTGTTGAAGCACCTGGATATCATCAGAGGCAAACTCAAAACTACCCTTTAAAAGTATTTCCGTAGCCAGGGACTTCTGTCATATTCACAAAGAACTATCCCCATTGAGGCAAGCTGTGTTCAAAGATTAAAAACCATATGATGATGTGAGATGTCATGAGGGGAATCAGCACACATAACATAGAGGAAAGATTTTACTCCAAATAACTGGAACAATAAAGAAGCTGCAAATAAAAAGATGAGTGCATATTAAGTGTTCAAACAAATAAATGATTAAAAAGCATAAGTCCAGAATGAGAAAAATGAACATA
>NW_017731575.1:1903914-1905968 GCF_001890085.2 Hipposideros armiger
ACTAACTGTAGCTGGCTGTGAAGTGTTCTTTACCCTGCAAACTTCCTTAATATGTATGTAGTTTAATTCCATTACGTGGAATTATCCAGTCTTAAAGGTAAAATGTTAAGCTGTTTATTGAATAGTTTTCTGTCTCTTAAGCACAGGAAGAAAAGCTCCAGGTGATGACTCTTCTTTCTCTCCCCTCAAGTTTATACATTAAAGCCCTTATTTGTATGCAGCAAAACTAAACACCTTGCCAGGGGATATGTATTCCCATATGCCCTGCTAAGGAGGTGGTATATGATGCTTGAAATGTTTGAAATGACAAATAGCCTAGTAGGTCTGGCCTCTTCCCCTCCTGCCCTGAGCGGCTGGCAATCTATTTTAAGTTGTATGTGCATTGCAGGGTGAAACATGTACCCACAAGTGCCAGCCGCACCCCAAGCAGTGTCCTATTGAATATGGGGTTAGGTGAGAGTCTCTGGGGACTAGCCAGAGAGTACAAGTGCACGTTACCACAAGAGTAACCATAGATTTAACGTTCCCTGCTTCTTTCAAATGTTTATGGTGTCATATGCAATTCTGTCAAATATTTCTGAA
Organism: Hipposideros armiger; assembly: GCF_001890085.2. Classification (NCBI taxonomy): domain Eukaryota; kingdom Metazoa; phylum Chordata; class Mammalia; order Chiroptera; family Hipposideridae; genus Hipposideros; species Hipposideros armiger. The sequence continues at coordinate 1,904,497 of NW_017731575.1, forward strand.
ATGGCAAAAAATAAAAATATGCACCAACCACATTTCTTTAGGTGAATAGTTCACCCATTTATGGGAGCATCATTGGGATGCGAAGAACAAAATCTAGATCTTGAACTATCTTGAGTTGAAGCAAGCCTTTTGCCATTTTATTTAAAGCTCAAATAGTACTTTCGACTACAAAAAATGTCACTCTTCTGAATCACAGGAACAAAGTGCTGTGCCTTTGTTAATCATGGTGACATCCAGATGGGGGGATATTGTTGGAAGACAGAGATAGCAACTGATCCCTTAATGCTGACTCCGTGAAAATGGTGGCAGAGTTCACAACTTGCATTTATTTTTTTTCACTGTAAGGCTTAGGCTTAGCTATTATGAGTGTGTGATCTGGATTTTGTAATATTTTTCTTCACCCTGTGAAATGACTCTTTTCTCTGTATATGTCTATTATCACTTTTCCAGGATACTTAACCAGCTTCTCAAGAACTGAGATCAGCCTGCCTATTAATGCTCAGATTTGATTTATTCCCCAAGTATTTGACACTGTCAAAACAGAGTTCAAATTTATATATACATATATATCATAGGTATTCAGGGTTCAGGGATAAATCTATTAGGTGGCTTGTACACATGTGGTACTGATATCTCCTCCTCCCAGAGCTACCTCAGGTAAGATGGAAAACAATGTTATGAAAGGGGTACAACCCTCCTGACCTCCCCTCTACCATCCTCACCCAGATTTAGCTATAATTGGTTCAATTGGAGGACAAAATCAAAATTTAAAAAGATAATATGCAAATCACCTCATAACTTTTTTTTTTTTAATCTGTAGCAAATAGTGCATTGAGGAATTTAAAATCAAAGTGACAGATTGGGGCTATGTAAGCATCCAGTTCAGATGATTTTATGGAAAAAAAACTTACATATTTTGTACAACAAAGGAAAAAGAATAGAATTGACCCATTTCTAAAGGACTTCAGAGAATGTTTTATACAAATGACAGTGGTTCATCTACATCCCATAATACCATGCAAGGAGGAAAGGCTAACCCTGCCCCACTTTATTTACTTTATACCAGGATAGTACTTATTAAGAATTTTTTTTCAATTTTTCAATATACAAATTAACAATGATTCATTTTTAAAGAAATTTGAATTTCATTTATTTGATTTTTTTTATCCCCTTAGAGTCAGCATTGTTAAGTGTATTTCAGATAGGAAATTAGAAACCGAACAAACAGAAAGAATAAATTAAATCAATCTGTGTTTCTCAATTTCATACAGAAATTAAGCCGATGTCACAGAAAATCTGAGGGAGCACACACGGAAACAAGTGTGATCTTTAAAAGTCCTGGATTCAAATGCAGAACCTAACTAACACTTACTGGGTGATCTTTAGTCAGTTCACCTCTTTGAGCTGCCATTGTTTTCTCATTTATAAAGTGTAGACAAAATACTCCCCACCACCCCCCACTCCCCACCATC
>NW_017731575.1:1905988-1969797 GCF_001890085.2 Hipposideros armiger
ACACACACACACACACACACACACACACACACACACACACACACACTTCCTTCCCTTGGACTGCTGTGAGGATTCAGTGAGGCATTCTTACAGGAACTACCCTTGATGTTTATGTTATGGCAGACCTCCCCTATAATTGCTGGGCCTGGGACAAGAGAACCAGTGTAGGTGCCCTGTTTTTCCTGTCTCCTTTACAACTCCTCCATCGTGCACATGCACTGGGACCAGTCTGCACGCACATCAAAGCCCCAGGCATTCTTTAAACACTCTGCAGTAATGCACTGTGCACCAGTGGTACAGTCTGGTTCCATCCTCTAGAGATCTGATCTGAGAAGAAGGCCCAGACAGACCCTGCAGAGCCTCAGGGATGTTTGGCCAGAGAATTCTGGCACCCCAGGTACTCAGTGCATGGTCTAGGTAAGGCGTGGACTCTGGGAAAACACCTTTTTCCTCCTCACCCTATGTGGAGATGATGGGTCTGGAAGAGGAAAAGAGTGGACTCTCCAAAGTGCAGCCCCTGTTGGGAAATAATCTCCGCTCCACAACTCCTGGGACTATCTTAAAGGCAGTACTCTTGCCTTCAGGCATTATTTTTGTTTGTTTAGCATAGAGTCTTCAGCTAAGTAGTTATTTAGTGTTACCAGTTATTTAATATAGAATAAATATTATTTTGTGGTTGGCCTATATAGAATATAGGATGCTTTCGGCTGCAAGTAACTAAAACCTCTAACTTCAGCAAAAAAAGAGGGCTTAAATGACCTATATCAAGAACTCCTGAGGTGGAGTGTTTCCAGGATACATGAGTTCAGAGCCTCAGTGGCACCCTGGGGGTGTGCTGCCTTCGGTTCTCCTTTGCAGTGTGTTGGTTTCGGCCTCTTGTTCCAGGCATCATATCCAGATGTGACAACATCCACAAAAGAAAAGGAGATGTTTTCTCCCATCTGTCTCTTTTTATTGGCAAGGAGAACCTTTTAATGAAATTCTTCAACAGAATTCATCTCACGTGCCATTGGCCAGAAATGTCAAGCAACCACCTAAAGCAAGAGGAATGAGACCACGATGATCAGTTATCGATGGTGTTTCATCCATGTTGTGTGAGAGGAGGGTTGGGTACCAGCATGGAAATAGTGGAGAAATGACTGCAGGGTAGCCGCTCAGCTATGGCTGCCATAGTCAATAAACCTAGAAAGTTACTCCCCTCCCCTACGAATGCCAGATTCTCAGTCTTGTGTGAATATAAGCTTCCGGGGTGGAAGATGGTTGGGAGACTTTTCTCAGTGTTCCTACTCCCTTCCTGTGCTCACCTACACCCACCCACTTCCTATGCTTCCTGTGCTCCACTTCCTGTCTTTCTGGGTGGACTGTAACAGAAAGAGCAGCCTTCTGCACTGTGCCAGTGCCTGGCTGGCTTTTTCTGAAGTCAGCATCTCACACTGAACACCAATAAATGACTCTGCCAGAAAAATAGCTTATTGCCTTAGGTGTTCAGATGATATTTATTTCTCTTCCCACCTGGAGTGTCTCCACTCTGTCTCTATTATTAGGTAAAGGCCCTCTTCTAGTCCCCACTGGAGATCACATCCAGTGAGCCAATCTACGGACTCTTCTTTACAGCTCTTCCCTTGACAGTGAATTTCTTGTTTACTCTTTACAGTAGCGTTGCAGACATAAAATGCCTAGCTTTCTGCCTGTCATGTAATAGGCAAGCAAAACATTTGCTCTCTTTTGCTTTCTCCTAAGTATACAAGTGTTGGTGAGCCCCTTTTCCTGCTCATAAAATGTACTAGATAATTAACAACTTTTCGAGCACACTTAGGTAGTCAAACAGGTTTACAGAGGATAGTTTTATGAGATTGCAAAGTATGCTGCAACACCTGAAAGCAGTAAATCAATACCCACTGATTTAAGCACACTTTCCTTGTTTTCTTCCTTCGGTCCATGGGCTATGAGCTTCTCTATATGTCTAAGGCCCAATATTTTGATACAGGTCAATGTGAAGGAAAAGATGAGTAAGATGAGGATGTTTTTAAAGATAAAAAAGGAAAAACTTGGGGCTAGCATGAATGAAAACTGTGCTGACAACTCAAAGAACAGAATTAAGCTCACCTCTGGCCTCCACCAGCTTTCTTCACAAGATAATGAGGTAATGATTAAGAGCATGGGAGAGAGAGCAATGAATTGTGGCCCTTTCCTCCAGATGAAAAGCTGGGCAGGATTGTGTGTCTGTTAGTCAAATAAATTGCTATTTAAAGTGAACGTTCTCTGACTTCACAATCATAGATTCTGATAGGACTCATATCATTACCTTTCTTAATGAAATGTTGCCTCTTGTTGTCTTTATACAGAAAGTTAACCCTAAATAATATTAGGGTTAGCTCTTAATTCAATATAGATTCTACTAATTTATCCTTTCAAAGCAAATCTACCCAGGGAAAATAAGATAATTTCAAATTATTTAGCAGAAATTGCTGTTGAATCTTTCCAGTGTTTTAGTTCAGAGTGTTTCTATATAATTCTAACCATAAACGATAAAGTTTTTGAAGCGTAGGTGAATATTTAAATGTTGTTTCAAATGGGTGCCCCATTTGGTGGTTTACAAGATCTAAATAGCTAGATAACTGGCAAGTCTCCATTTTTCTTTTGGTTGATAACCTGAACACAGGGTAATATGGTAATACTTTTATAAAACCAAACATTTTTTAATCTATATAGATAGATGTACATATATAATATGTACATTAATCACACTCCTAATAATAACAGGCCTTATTCTTAAGAATAAGTTTAGATACTAAATGCTGGATTATAGAACATGTTTATTGGTATAGTTGAGCAAACCATCTTAAGAAAGAAGGACTCTAGGTGAGCCCTGCTTTAAGGACAAAAATATCAATATGTATTGGTATCTATGAATAGGCATATCAATGAATATTCTCACTATAGAAACAAAAAAGGAGTTGTTTTTTCTATATTGCTGTGTAACAAAGTATGCAAAACTTAATGGTATAAAACAAACATTTATTTTGCTTGTCGTTTTGTGGCTTAGGAATTTGGAAAGAGATCAGGTGGGCAGTGTGTCTCTAATCCAAGTGTTTTCTGCTGAGTTAACAAGAGTTGGAGGATCTACTTCCAAGATAGTTTCTCCATTCACAGATGTCTGGAACCTGGGTTGGGATGGCTGGAGCAGCTGGTTGCTGGCCATATGTGGTTCAGGCAGCTCTTTCCATGTGGCCTCAATGTGTGACTAGCTCGAGATTCCTCACAGCATGCTGATCTCAGGGGCGTCTGACTTCTGACATTGTGGCTGGCTTGTCCCAGAGTAAGTCTTAAAAGACTCAGGAAGTGGAAACTACCTAATTCTCAAGGCCCAAACCTAGAAACTGGCATTTCTAACATATTCTGATTTAAGCAATTTACTAAGGTCTGGACAGATTCAATGCAAAGGCAATTCAACTCTGCTTTTTAACATAAGGTCATTTTTATTCTAGCACAGGAATGAATGAACATGTTATGAAAAGATTCTTTATTTTATAAAATAATTCATTCCTGTTTCTTTTATACAATGAGCATTCCAAAGATATTTAGAATATTATGCCGTTTTAAAATAATTATTCACACCTAACTTACTAAAAACACATTATTGCAAAAAGGAAAGTACAAATGCAGGTGTCCCTACTTTGGTCAATAGCTGAAGCATACATTAGTAAAACTCGCATTTCCATTTTTAGAAGTATTTAAGAACTGGCAATCATTGTGGGTTTTTTGGTTTTGTTTTTTATTGTTGTTATGGTTGGTTTTGCCAATCTGACTTCAACCTCAAAAGGTCTTCCAAAAAACTCCGCCAAAAAATGACTGCCTCAGAAGGAGGTTCTGAATATCAAATAGTTTACTCTAAGATTTAATTCACCCAGGCCAGTGTGAGAATCTGAAAGGTACTATTGCTTGTCACATTAATTATGAGCTTGTCAGGTGGTTCTAAGTGGGAAAAAATTCTGTACTTGAGAATTTCCAAGACAGCATAAAACTATTGTTTCTCAGACTGATTTTACTATCTCTTTGCAGAGGGGTCAGCCCAGAAAAAATCTTTGAGGATTCGGTTTTTCTCAGGCTTTCTACACACTATGACGATGGCAGACCCCAGAGCTGGGGAGTGCAGATGGAGAGTCAGCTCTGCCAAGACAGATGGTCAACCTCAGAGGCACAGATCTATCTATATCGATGTGTTCCTGAGAGGCCAGTTTCTGTACCTCAGCACACACTCTCTGGTGCTCACAGCACGCAGTGTGCTCATAATGGTTCTCTTTGCCTAACCATCCTAGCAACATATCAACCAACCAGATAAGAACAGACAGAAGAGAAAGTGGAGTTAATCTAAGCATGCAGGAGGGCAGTGAGAGTCTCATCATGCAGTGTCTGCAGAGACCAGTGCCATGTCAACATCAGCATAAACCCAGGCATACATAAAAACTCCTCTGCCTTTTCATACTATTGACCAAACAAAAGCTATGCAGTCTCTGCAGTTGTATGTACACCACTTTAGACGAGTTGGTTTTTTATTTTATTTTATTTATATATTTATTTTAATTGGGGAATTGGGGAGGGGGACCAGCCAAGTTGTTGTTCTTCAATCTTAGTTGTGGAGGGCGCCAGTCGCCGTCTGGCTGCCCGTCGGCAATTCGTAGCCTCTAAACTCAAGATGCTGTGTTAAAATCTTAGTTGCGGGTGGGTGTAGCCACCATCCCATGCAGGAGTTGAACTAGCAGCCTGTTAAGCACACGCTCTATCCACTGAGCCATCCAGGCGGCAGCTCAGCTCAAGGTGCCGAGTTCAGTCTTAGTTGTGGGCGGGCGTAGCCCACCATCAAATAGGCAGTCTTATTGTTAGGAGCAAGTGCTCTCACCAGCTGAGCCATCCTGCCACCTGTTGGCAGCTCAGTGGCAACTCAGCTCAGGCACAGCATCACTGGCCCATATGGGAATCGAACCGGCGGCCCTGTTACTCAGAGCTCACGCTCTTAAGCTAACTCTTAACCAACTGAGCCACTTGGGCGGCCCCCGATTACTTGGTTTTTAAATTAGCCTAGTTAAGCTTCTCTGTCCTACTTTACAGCAGAGTATTTAAAATCCTCTCACATCCCTGTTTATGTAGTTTCTCTTGCCATTATTAAAAGATAGTTTTTACCTATCTAACTGAAGAGATCATTGGATCTTGAAAAAGTCAAGTGACTTCTTCAAGGTCCTACTACTTGTTGCAAGGAGTAACTTCTGGCAATGTAGTCTCTTCTGATTTCTATTGATAGAAAAGCTCTTCCTTTCTATTTAGACCATACCAGACTGTTGACAGTTCCATAGCTGCTGTTCAATACAAATTGTGTGTGGGGATTTGAATCACAAACCCTAGATTCTAAAATTATGTCATCTCAGCTCATAATTTGGGAGAGTTTTGCCATGTTGATTTGTGTTTCATCAAACCAATGTATGACATGAGGAGGAAAGGAAAGGAATGCACTAAAATGGAACACCGCTGAACTTTATAATATTTGCATAAATGAAACCATTGACCTTGAGAATATTAATAATTATTCTATGTTACTAGGTATCACCTGACATGGAATGTTCATAAAGAGAAGCACCTAGTGGGCCGGCCGAGTGGCGCGATGGTTAAGAACTGGCTTGGGATGCCAGAGGGCCCCGGTTCAGGTCCCACATGTGAGGGCCAGTGACACTGCCCTCTACAGCTAAGATGCTGAACAACAGCTCAACCTGGAGCTGGGCTGCCATGAGTCGCTGGTGACAGCATAGGCTGCANAATTTCCACAAAATATTTGTATTATATATAGGATCTTACCACCTCATTATTATTCTTTTTAGGCCATGATTTAGATTGGGATAGAGAGACAAGAGCAGGCAGTGAAAGCTGGCGGAAACAGTTATGAGAGTTTTGTTTGCATGGGAGAGAAAAAATGCTCATTTAAAAAGAGTAATCCCAAAGTAACATAATATGCAATAGTTGTAACTTGCTTGCTTTCTCATAGATTTTGTTTTAAATTGCTTTGAGTTTCAGTACCCAGGCCATACCCCAGTTGCACTGCAATAAAATGATTAGGGGCAGAAAGGCTTAATAAGCTAAAAGTTGCATAGGTATTTCCATGAAATCAAATGGCTTGTCAATCTAACTATGTTAGATTTAACATTCCAAAACTCACAGTAACTATTCCTTTTTAAACTCTACTTTTATAAAGGGGTGCATAGGGCCTATAGAAAAATGGAGATAGGGAGTAGGACTAGAAACACTGAAAACAATCCACTTCTTCATAAAAATATATAAAAGAAAAAGAAAGACCTTGGGTACTGTCCCTCTGGTGAAATTGACAGAATCGAGTTAGTAGTTGAAGTCCTTTGACCCTGTTATAGGAAAGTCTTTTCTTGTCCTTTCCTTTTCTTTCTTTCTGTCTTTCTTTTTAAATTTCTAAAGAAGAGGAAAATGTCAGGCAGTCGTGTGTTGTTACTGCCACAAAATATTATTAAAGCATAACTACCAAACCAGAAAGCGTTACCCTGTAAATTTAATGCAATGTCAGTTTTGATCTAGGCATTTTGCTCTCCAAAGAGATGCTTAGTCTTCTAAACAAAATTGAACTGAATGGATTTCAAAAAACTGTTGTGGTAAAGTGTCAGTACATTTTACCAGCCAAACAACCGACTAGAAACATTCCCGTAGGTGAGTATGAATTTGAAATTTGGGTTTAACTATGAAAATATTGATTGGGTAGTGCAATGATAAATGGCACCAGTTTACTTTCAAGAAGGCAATTAGAAAATGGAGTCATTAGTACTTGAATTTAGTTTCTTGAATGTAGAAAATTCTTTCTCAATAAAAAAATTAAATCAGAGGGATCAAGACCAAATGAAATCATACACATGAAACAGAAATATAAGGCTTGGTTAGAAATAATCATTAGCAAGACTTGANCGGCGACTGGTCTGCCTCGCCCGGGAAGAGCGCAATGATGGTGCCAACTTGGGCCAGTGAAGCAACGTCCTCCACAACAAGACTGAAGAACAAAAAGACAGCAACTTATCTGTTCCCCTTCCCCCAATTCCCCAATAAAAAAATAATAATAATAATAATAAAAAGAGAAGCACCTGGCAATACACTATATTGCTGTGTCTCAGGACTGACATGATGGCATTATAAACGCTGATTGCATCGTGCACTCAAAACATTTAGGATTATTATTAAGTGCATCATTTTATTTAACCCTCACAATGATTCTGTGAACTAAGAACTAGTATTACTCTCACTTCAGATAATACAATACAATTTAGAGAGGTTAACTGAGGTGCTCAATATTCCACATTTAGTGGCAGAGCTGCAAACCTGAGCTCTTCACCACTCTACAGAACTGCCCTTAATCACCATAACCAGTAAGCTCAGAAAAGGTGAAAATCTCAGGGTTCATAGTCTAATCCCCCCAGTTACTAACTAGAACCTTGTGCCTGTTACAAAATATTTCTGAACCTCTTTCTCCACTGGAAAATGGGAGTAATTATCATCACTCCATGAAGTTATTGTGAAGGTTAAATTGAATAATATTTAAGTGTCATTAGAGTACCCATTTCATAGTAGGTACTAAATAAATATGGAACTAGTAAAAAAAAATTCAAAGTCTGAAGGTCTTTTTGGCAGAATTCTACTCCTGAAACATTCTGATTAGGTATTAAAATAAGCAGTTGTTGATTCATTCAAAAAAATAATTTAATAAATTATGCAAAAACAGTTAAAAAGTCTGCTGAAATATTTTTTATTAAAATTTATTGGGGTGACAATGGTTAGTAAAATTACATAGGTTTCAAGTGTACAGCTCTGTAATATATCTATATATCACATTGTGTGTTCACCTCTCAGGGGTGAAAAAATGGTGATGACTCTGAATGCTGAAATATTTTTAACAGAATAATTTATTCACTTCAGGTAGCCCTCAAAATCTAGGGACTGATTATGTATGGTTTATGGTCCTTCCTACCCTTTCACCCCAACTATTTTTTGTCCTCTCATTAATTATGCTACTCTGTAGTTCAGTGATTTGGCCAAGTTTTTAACCAATTTGCACTGTTTCTTACCTGAAAATGGATATAATGTTTGTAAAGTCTCATAATACTGTGGCGATAGAATGAATTAGTCCATATAATATGCTGATAACTGACAAGCACATAGACATTGCCCAATAAAAATTAGCTACTATTATTAGCATGATTATAATAATAGCACCTTGCTAATATCGCTTAGAAACAATAATTGAAGTAAAACTCAAAATTGGTTGTTTTCAGTTGAAATATTAGATATATAAACAGGTATCTGGTACACACACACACACACACACACACACACACACACACACACACACACGAAACAGAGAAAAGAACAAAAAGAACTTGTAATGAGAAGATAACTCTATGCTTTGTTCCAAGGGTTGAATCTAGCTCATAGGTACCCATGTTTGAGATGAGAAGTCAGTCCAGCTAACTCCGAAGTCCATGTTCCTTTCACTAGATCATGCTGTTTCCAGTGGGAAGAGATTCACTAAGATAATCTTGCATTGAGGTAGATTTTATGTATTCATAGTCTCTCATTACAATGGGTAAGCAGGAATCTTTGCTATACTAATACCCAAAACAGCAATATTTTTTTAAGGTATGGATAAAGGCATTTTTTTCTTTTATTACTCAAATGCACATTCTGCAGACTACTTTTCTCATAGTCTTGCATTAAAATAGCTAAATATGGCAATAATGGTAATGTGGGTTTAAGATTGACTGCAAATCCTTGGGGTCGGCCGAGTGGCGTGTTGGTTAAGAGCTGGCTTGGGACGCCAGCTCTGAGCAGCAGTGCCCCTGTTCGGATCACACATGGGGGCCAGTGACTCTGCCCTCTACAGCTAAGATGGTGAACAACAGCTCGACCTGGAACTGGGCTGCCATGAGTCACCAGTGATGGCGTAGGCTGCAGTGGGCTGCCATAAGCTACCGTGTGTGGCTGACAACCAGCATGAGTGGCTGGCAGCCAATGTGAGCTGCCAAGAGCCACAGTGAGCGGCCGTCCAGAGGCCAGCAACCGATCTGCCTGACCCGGGAAGAGCGCAATGATCATAATGCCAACATGGGCCAGTGAAGCAGCGTCCTCCATTACTAGACTGAAGAACAAGAGGACAGCAACTTGTCTGTCCCCCTTCCCCCAATTCCCCAGCGCTGTTCCCCTCCCCCAATTCCCCAATAAAATCTTTTAAAAAAAAAGATTGACTGCTAATCCAATCCACTAACATCGTAACCTGGTTACCCTGCCTGCAATTGAGGCATTGGAAGTGAGTATATCTTAAAGCCCCTTCCTCTCTAAGCCCCTAAAAAGGGAACAGAATTAAAACCCCTACCTCTTTCCACATTTCCTAGTCGACTCAGAAGTATAGAAGTACTTCTATCCTTATTATCCAAAAATATTGCCAGCGTTTTCAGTTCAAATCTAGTTGAAACAAAAACGACATTAAAAAATTCATGGGAGTTAGCATTATATTATCAGCAGTTATGTTACTCCCCTCACCCCCCCTTTTTTAAAAATAACTAGCATTTGCACAGTAATTTTCCTTCTCATGATTCTATGCCTTCTTTATAGTGCATTTTGCCAAAGAAACATCGGACATAAATGAACATTCTCAGGTATCCTAGCAACAGGATGTGATTAATAATACCTCTCAGAGCAGGGCAGATAAAATGCCTGCGAGTGAAGGCAAACTCAGAATTGGCTATTGAGAAATTGGTAGTGCAGTGAGGAAAACTTGATAAGATTCTACGACCGACTTTATTATACAAAGATGGAAGCAGGTAGAAGGGAGAGTATGTTTTAGAGAGGAGACTATATCTGAGTATAAAAATACAGTATATATACATATATCACATATACATATATGTAGTGTAAGTATATATATATATATATATATATGTACCTATGCATACATATACTATATGTTATATGTATACATATAAATTCGTATATATGTATACACAAAATTTCCTTTTCATTAGAAGTGACATAAAATACTGGGCTGTTATACAATTGCTGCTACTCGTTATTGGTGAGACACATTAGATTGCCATTTGTGTGCCTGCGGTTTTAAAAGATCAGAAATAATGACTGTGATGAAGGAACTGCTTCTTTACCTAAGTCCTGAACTGTGCTATAAATTGATATATATTTAATGTTTCTCCATGGAACAATATCAACAACCTCAAGACTAAAATAGCTTTTTAAAATGTCAAGACTCAGTTTGTATAAATAAATAGTCATGAGATGTGGAATTTTAATGTTCAATTAAAGACATTTTCTCAGAAGAAAAGTTTTACCCTGCCAATTCCATTTTTATGAGATTACGGTCCATTTTTATTCCTCACAGGTTGAGTGCTGCATCCAGGTTTAAACAGAAGTAAATTGCAAACTATTCTTTAATGTTTTGTGTTTAAACTAGAATCTGTACTAAAATAAAATACCACTCAGGCAAATGCATGTTCATTATTCTGAGAGGCCTTTGTTATTTTATCACACGCTTTTCTAACATAATAGTTTTCTAGGCTGTCTGTTGTAATGTAAATGCCTGGTAAAAGCTCTGTTCTTGGTCATACCTGCACTCAGTGGTAGGGGCACTAAAATTTGCTTCGTGTTCTCTAGCATTTTAAGGAGGGTCAGAATACTACATAACTCTCTATGTGTCCACTCCATCCCAAGCACCTGTGTTCAAGACACCGTGAGGCATCAGGAGATGGAGGGGTGTGGGATACACCCCTTGCCCTTAAGAAGGTCACAGTCTAGCTGGGAAAACAAGCCTGCATCTCATTATGAACCCAAAATCTGCATCTCATTATGAACCCAACACCGGAGTCAGTGCCATGGCAAAGTTATAAATAAAGGGCTGGTGGAGCACAGATCAATTTTGCAGGGAGTGGGGAGTTGGGGAGGTGGCCCAATGCAAATGCTTCACAGAAGGGCTGGCTTCTGAGCTCAGCTCTAAAGGATAAGCAGGATTCTGATAGGCAGGGATGACATGGCAGGGCCTTCCAGGAAGCCGGAACAGCATGAACAGGGAGGCAGTTAGGATGGGAGGTCGAATTCCTGGCATAATCTGCAAGTGTTCTTTCTGTATGGCGCTTGAGGGATCGTAACAGGAGTAGGTAGGTCGTGGCCAAATTTCATATTAGGAAATGTGGATTTTAATTTTTAGTAGAGATCAGACTGGAGGGATGGAAAAACCATCCATAAAACCAATGAAATCAATTAGGAGCCTGTAGAAAATAACACCAAGAAGAAATATCAAGTTCATGACCTAGGGCAATGGCAGTGAGAAAGGAGAGGACAGCCCTGAAAGGCCCTGTGGAGAGAGAATGTAATGGTCTGAGGGTCAAATTAGATGTGGAGGTTGAGTGAGAGGACCGAGTTGATGATTCTTAAGTTTCATGTTTGGGTACCTGAGCAGATAGGAAGACAACTCTAAAGATTAGCAGTTTTGCAGGGGAATATAATGATTTAAGTTAAGGACATTTGTTGTAGTGTGGTAGAAGATACAGACAGATTTCCAGTAGGCTAAAACCTAGATAGATTTTAGAGCTAGACAGAAATCTCTGAATCATCTCTTCTCATGAAGGAGAACACAGAGAATGAGAGATAAGATCACCCATACAGAGCAAGATAAAGAGACTAAAAACGAAACCTAGAGAGTCATCCGCAGTTAAGCAGTGCAACCTCTATGTCCCTTTATCACGTTAATAGCTTTTTATTTAATCCAGTTTTTATTTTTCTAATTTGAAGTTTAGTGTATATGTTACCAAGAATAGAAATCTAAGTTGATTCCTATAACAGAAATAATACCATAATAAAACTAATAAATAACACTTATATAGCCCTCTACAGTTTGCAGAGCCCTTTCATATAACACAGGGGCAGAGAACTATTAATATTTGAGGTCTCAGTCAAAAAAACATTATCAGCAGTACCTTCCAGCCTCCCTTCTGAAACATTGAATACCAATATTTTGTGTGACTTTCCTCCGTTTCTTGCTGGCTCTTGGAATTATTTATGGAATTATTTTCAGATGGAATTATTTAATCCTCACAACATTCCAGGTAAGCAGGCCTGATTCCCACTTTACAGGTGAGAGAGTCAGGGAGACCAGTTGATTTGACGTGACTAGCATCACTGTAGTTGTATTATATTAAGTGATAAATTAACCCAAACTTTCATAATAAAATTATCCAATAAGTGTTAATTCTGTATAACTATTTACCAACACTTAGCAGCTGAAAACAATGAACATTTGTGATCTCGCAGTTTCTGTGGGGAACTTTGGAGTGGCTAACTGGATGGTCCTGGGTCAGGGTTTCTCATGCAATTGCAGTCAAGATGGCAGCCGGAGCTGCAGCCATGTGAAGGTTTGACTGAGGGTGGGGGATGGGTTGCTCATATGCCCGGCAAGTTAATGCCCACTGGCCAGGAGGCCTTAGTTCCTCATTGGCTATTGACAGGAGGCCTCAATACTTTGCCACACAGGGCTCTCCATAGGGCTGCTTGAGTGTCCTCACAACATATAACCTGGCTTCCCTCAAAGGGAGTGATCCAAGAAAGCAAAATGGAAGCCAAACTATCTTTTAAGGCCTAACCTCGGAAATCACACTCCATCATTTCTGCAAAATCCTATTGGTTACATAAATCAGTCTAATTCAGTGTGGGAGGGGACTACACAAGGACATGAATACTAGGAGTAGGGAAGAGGAGGATATTTGGGGTCACCTTGGAGCCTGACTACCACACCATATTATTTCTCTCCAATACAGTCATTGTCCACTTGACTCATTCTTATACAAGTTAAACACTCTAAATCGATATTTTTCTTTAAACATTTTATAATTCAGGACTAAAATGCATGAAAATGAGGACTCTAGTATACAAAAATTTATAATCAGATAGTAAACAGTGGCTTGCCCAGTTAAAAAAACTTAAAGGTGCCCCATCGCACTTGGTAATGAATGAAGCCTTTAAATGGACTGTTCATGTCGTTTATCTGTTTGAATCATTGAAATAAATTGCATCCAACAAGTCCTCTGGAAATCACCCAAATGAATAGAATGTGCCATTAATCAAGATGTCAGTTAAATGAATTCTACACTTTTGGCAGCTGCACAAGGGAACGACTGTGTAGTTTCCACCTTATATTTTAGGGTTTTTAAAAGCATGAAGGGCTAGTAGAAAACCTTGACGTTTCCATGCAGTTTCCATGTGTTGTGCAAACTCTCAGTAACTGATTTCATCTGTGAAATGTTGATAGCTGACAAGACAGTGATGGCTGGAAAGGTGGGTCTCGCTTACCCATCACAAAACCAAGGCTGTTACCTCAGCAGTGGTGTCTACACACACCGTTGACCTGATGCAAAGTTTCTTATCTAAGCCTGTAAACACACTGGAGTGTCCCACAGACTAGCAGAAACCTTGATGTTGCTCCTGTTCAAGCTGTTGTCCTATCTCACTCTTTTGCATGCTGTCAAATTTTATGAATGAGAAGCCATTTCTTCAGCATCATCTTCCTTATCACCCACTACTCTTCAGGCATTCATAGCCTCTCTTGTATTCTCCACCCCCTTTCTGCTGAAACTGCTCTGTCACAATCTAGCAACAACCGCGTGAATTTGGTATCATCAGATGCTGTTGGTATCCCCCATACTTCCTGAAATTTTATCTGTGATACATGACTCTATGGTCTGCTAATCTCCATGGGTCTCTGCTTCTTTTTCGTCTTCTCATGGTCCTACATCACAAGCAAAAGTAGCGTTTTTGTATTCCTAGACACTATCCTCTGTGCTGTCTGCCTTCATGTTCCCATCCCCCCACAGCTCTAGCCACCTTCTCAAGATGGACATTTTCTGCATCTGTAACTTCAATTCTGATCTCTCACTCACGCTCAATGTCCCCGTACCACTTAAAACTCAGTAAGTCTAGAACTGAACTTGCCATTTCTAATTCCCACATTTTACCATTTCCCCAAATTGCTTCATCATGCCCAAAGTCACCTAGATAACCATTCATCTTGACCTTTCCTCCTCCCTTTGCCCTTCACGTTTTGTAAATCCCTGGGCCCTGTAAATTCTGCCTTCCTGCCATCTCTTGTATCCATCACTTTCCTTCTTTCCACTCCCACTGCCATTATCAGGCTATACCGCTTGCCCAAACTCTAGGAGAGCCCTCTTCCTTACACAGCTACTAGTGTTGAAGTTCCTAAAGCAAGCTGTAAACGTGACTCTTCCTGCTCAGACAGCCTTGTCCTACATAGCCCATACTATCTCCTTTGCCAAGAATCAATCTTTTCCTTATTACAAATTCTCCAAGTCATATGTATCTCTCCAGGTCCAAACCAAACGCCACTTTATAACTTCATTTCTTAAAATAATTGCTTCCTCCTTTCATATTGCTAAACATTTGGTACCTTTTGGGGCACATCTCATTTTGTGTTGTATTGTCTGTCCTTTATCTTTTCAAGTAGGTTGTAAGAGGCCTTGGTCTCATTTTATTCAGATGTTTTTCCCACGGTTTGTTCTATGGAGATTTGCACCTTGTCGGCTTATTGTTGAGGAAGTGAGTCTTACAAGATTTTTTTAAAAACCCAACAGCATATTAAATGCATGCTCATTTATTTTTGACTTCCATAAATTGACTTGGGAGCATTTTCCATTCATTTCAACTGTGCCCAGCCATCCCTGGAAGCATGCTGGACGTGGCTGAAGTAGTGACTAGTTTGGAAATTGCTATAGCCTGGGCTTTCATCTTGCTTACATCATATTCTTACGGCCCCACACTGCAACTGATCTGCCACTTCTCATTTCAGGGAGAGTGGAGAAGAAAAGTGAACAAAAATCAACTGCAGGTAAGATTTTTGAGTGATTAGTTCCAACCCTATTTCCTGCTTTTATTTCCAATTTAAAAAAAATCTATTTGCAGTTTAATTTTCAAAGAAACACTTGGTGGTCTTTGAATTGATTGATATTAAATGAATTAAAATAAATTATTACATTTAGCTTTTTCACTTTCCTATCCATCAATTATTTCCTTTTCATGTTATCATTCTAGTCAAAAGAAAATCAGATAAAATGTTATTTAATTTTTTTCCTGATTACCTACAAAGGTAAGTCTTGCAACTACCAATTTTAAAATATGGAGGTTGTAATAGTTGACAACCACTTTGTTTTCTCAAATACCTATGAATTACAGTTATTCTGCTTAAAGCCATGTCTGTAGTTGATGTTTTTCAGGACAGTGTTAACTACTTAACTGAGAAGGATCTTTATATTGTGGAGGAATTTTAAGAATTTTCCCATTTCTAAATTCTAATATGTATCTAGAAATGAATGCTGCTTTGGCACAGTGCTGTTGCATATAGTAGGAGTCAATATTTGCTAACTCATTGAAACAATGTTTTTACATAGCTTCATTACGTGCCTTTTGGCTTAAAGTCGTGAGATAAGGTAGATTTTCATTTACTAAGTAAATCTTTGCATAGGAGCAGTCTCCCAGCTCCCAGTACCCAGGAATTGGCAATAATGGTAGAAATTTGACATACGTACATATGCCCATGACACTTCCCAAGTCTCCACCAACCTATTATTCTGTGATGTGTGAGAGCTGCCAACATAAGGACACATTGTTCCCAACCACTATCTTCTCTCAGCTTCGTGTTTTGTCTGGTAGCAAGACATTATGTGTGTTTCCAAACAATCAATGTAGTGAATAGAAGACACAAATCTATATTAATCTAAAAGTGTGTAAACAGCTTACTCCCTGTGTCTTTTTTCCTTCCGAACCTTAGCATTCATCTTCAACAACTGGGCAACTTAACTACCTGCACAATTTCCCTCGTAAATGGTATTGTTTTCATTCTCGTTATGTATCTTTTAAAGTCTGATGATGAATACAAAAAAAAAAAAAGTGGAGGCAAGAAAGTGTCTGGTCTCCTCAGAGATGTGTTTACCTCCATTATTGCTCCTCGGGGGAAAATTTAGACTGTTTCTAAAATGCTATTGCTATGATCCTGTAGTACTAGCTTCTTTAATTACAGAAGCTTTATAGTTCAGAAAAAAACAAAATTGGCCTGTGTTAAACCAGATGCCACTTTAAGTTTCCTCTATAACATAGATTCTAATATTCTGTGTGACCAAGGTGACACTAAAGACTAAAGACAGAGGCAGGACAAGAACTGTGTTCATCACTGATTCTTCTGTGTCCCACCATCCTAACCGTTTTTTTCAAATCGAAGTACTAGTCACTTTGCTACTGTGTTCAGTTTCTTGCTTAATAAAATGTTTTTCAACAATTGGAAAAATTTTTTTAAGACAACAGCATCTTTGGCAGGGAACACTAGTGATCAGGGTTATAAGGAAATTCCCTTTATTAATGGAGCTAATTTGCCCCAACTGATTCACAGCTTTTTAATGTGTCTGATATTTATGAGAAAGTGAAAAAACTTTTTATGAAAATGTGAAGTCAAGGATAACTAATGCAGAGAGTTCAAATTATTGGGAAAATTTTTAGGCTCTCATCATTTCAAAGAACACAAATACTACAGAAATCTATTTTCGTAAATCTATATTTATAAATAGTCTGAGTTTTCAAACTTGGGATATAACTTTTGCCAATAGAGTCATAAATATCACCACATTCAGTGTTTGATGCTAGTCTGAATATATGCATCTTTAGATAAAATATATGCTAAGACACCAAGAAAATTGGGGGCCTCCCTGCTCTGACTTCCTGTCTGGACTTCTTTGTATCATTTGTTGTTCATTCTGCTTAGATTCTGTGTCCTTCCTGCTGGATTAGACAAAACAGCCCACACCCTCGTATTTATAGGGGGTCCATCTCTCAGCTATGGGAGATCAGTATTAGGTCCTGGACCTTTTCAATCTACCACCATCCTATTGCTCTAATCATGATTGGAACCAAATAATTAAATATATATATACATATATATATATACATATATATATATATATACACACATATATATATATGTATATGTGTGTGTGTGTATATATATATGTATATATATATACATACATATATATATGTATATATGTATGTATATATATATATATATATATATATATATATTATAGACACAAATATTTTCCCATTAAAACAGGGACTCCCAGGATCCTGGTGTTTTGGTGGCTAAAGTTGGTTAAATCATTGTTTAAAGAATCTTGCTAAGATGAAAGTTACAGAGGTAAGCTTTTGCTCAGGTTAATAAACAACTTTCTAACAAGGAAACCTCTCCAGGACTGGAAAGAATGAGATTATGTTAGTAAAATTTACAGAAGTTGGAACATCACCTGTAAGGGATGCTGAGAAGAGATTCATGAAAAGTTTGGTTGGATCATTCCTAAGGCTCTTTCCAATTTTGTGTCAATGATTCTACTTGCCATTATTGCTTTATTGAAATGGCTCTACTACATGTATGTGGATCAACACACACACACACACACCCTAAATGGCTCACATTTCATTGTATAACTGAATGGATCACGTTCCAAAATGTAATCTAAGTTAGTTTGGACTGAGTTGCTCAATGGAGCCTATAGTTACTGGGGCTAAGACTGTGGAATAAAACTATCCTATAGTCTATTTAGCTTCCTTAGGGGAGAAAGTTATTTTCACCGATTCTGGCTTGGTGGTGGTTTCAAATATGATTATTTTGATAAGTCAGAAATAAGTCAAAGGAGAATGTGCACCACCCAATATCATTTTCTGAAAAGCTGTGGTAAGTATAGCCATTTTTTTATAGCACAACTTATATATTTCAAATGAACAAAAAATTAGTATCATTTACAGTATCTTAGGATAAACTGCCTTTGAATAGGAGCTTCCCTTCCAGTACTTTGAGGTCTACAAGACATATCTAGAAAATTTACGACTGTGGAAAATGAAGACTGCTTAAATTGAATGGGGGCAGAGAGAGGGCCTGTGGTTTTTCTTTTTGATTAATTGCTGTAACACTGTCCTTCTGGTGGCTGAGGGAGTTTCCTATTTTCTTTAGACATCATTAGGCGCCGAAGCTCTTGCAGGACAACTTTGATGCGACATGAATTCTGCCATTTTGCTAGCACTGATATGGCTCTTGGGTCCACCACTCCATTAGAACTATTAACTCCATTCATGTTAATTTTTGTTACAAATCTTACAAAGGGGGGTGCTTCTGGGTATTTAGGTCCACATTCTATTTTAAGGCTGTATATTCGGTTTTCATAAATTGTTCTTGGAGGCCCTATTATCATCCCTGTCCATCTTGTAAGTGTCATGTCTTCATCATCTTCTAGACCCCAGCTAACTGTGCCATCTCCTACTCCTTTCTGGCCTTCTTCCAACAGTCGGAAATTGTGAGGGACTTTTACTCCCGAGCCTGTGGTGGCTGCCATCTTGCGTCGCTGTCGTTCGAAAGCCGGCCAGTATAGCCATTTTTGAAAAACAATGTGAAGCATATGCCTCTTAACACTGAGCTTGGGAACCCATGCTAAATTCATATAACATGGCCAGCAAAATCAAAGCTAAATTTGGCTATTTGATTTGGTAAAGAATACTTAAAAATATGATGATATGATAAATAGACAAAATATCAGGAGGCAAGTTCCTGATATTGTCAATTATGTATTTGCCCTTGATTTTTTGAATTACCCAATTTCTTCACCTAAACAAACAAACAAACAAATGACCAACTATATATATTCCATAGATTTTTACATAAAAACTCCATTGAGTTTCAAGTATTTTTATCTTATCAGAAGATCCCTGTTTTGGGTCAAAGAATTCTTGATATTAAAAAGCAACACAGGGGGCCGGCCGAGTGGTGCATTGGTTAAGAGCTGGCTTGGGACTCCAGCTCTGAGCAGCAGGGCCCCGGTTTGGATCCCACATGAGGGCCAGTGACACTGCCCTCTGCAGCTAAGATGGTGAACAACAGCTCCACCTGGAGCTGGGCTGCCATGAGTCACCAGTGACGGCGTAGGCTGCAGCCCCTGCTGCAGTGGGCTGCCATAAGCTACCATGTGTGGCTGGCAACCAGCATGAGTGGCCAGCACCCGGCGTGAGCTGCCAAGAGTCGCCGTGAGCGGCCAGCCAGAGGCCGGCAACTGATCTGCCTCACCTGGGAAGAGCGCAATGATAATACCAACATGTGCCAGTGAAGCAACATCCTCCACAACTAGACTGAAGAACAAAACGACAGCAACTTTGTTCCCCTCCCCCAATTCCCCAATAAAATCTTTTTTAAAAAAAAGCAACACAGCATAAACTACAAAGAAGAATTCTCACAAAGAAAGGTGCTTCATAAATTATTGTTTAGAAAAAGATATATTAGAAGGCTTACTAAGGTAGACTATGGAGATACCATCTGTTAAATATATATTGTTCTAACTTTATCAAGGAGAACACTTTCAAATACACTTAAGTATTGAGTAAAGAATAGTCTTAGTGGACCAGAAAATGGAATTATCAGTAGAGATGACAATGAGTATTTTAAAATGAAGTTGAATACTTTTCATTTCTGACATTAGAGCATCCCTAAAGTTAGAGATATTTTATTCATTTGCAAAAAGTTACCAGTAATGAAGAACAATGTTATTTTTTTCCTCAACTCAAAAGGTTAAATTTATTATCGGAAAAAACATCTGCTCTGCAAGCTCAGTCCCTTGCTGCTTACTTTATTGACTTGGCTTTTTGCTTCTTTGAAATGTTCTAAAACAACAATAGCACCTCCATTTTCAAACATTTAGCATACATTGAACATGCATTTACTCAGGCCAAAATAAAAAGTTAAATAGACAATGAGTAAATTCTTCCATCTGCAAGGGAACAGCATGTTCACTTTCTTATATGTTACTCATTTATTGAATTTTCAAGTAGATGCATATTTAGCGTGATTTTTTTTCCTCTGTGCTATTACTATTTTTGTAGTGCCTTTTGCCTATACACTATATATATGGTACCTATACACTATCAAAAACTTAAAAACAAATGTCATTGTTTTAATTATTGGTGACCAACATTAAACATATGAAATTAGCAAGCAGAGTACTTCGTGATATATTTAAATCAACTACCATTCTTGAAAAGCCCATTATTTTTTGGACATTAATATTTTGTAATATTCTACATGCTTTGTTCTCACTTTGAGAATCATGATTCCAATTAACATGAAGTTTGAAAATGTGTGCCATCCAAACTTGTTCACAGTGTACAAAAGCTCTTGTTCCTTAATAATATTATATTGGGCATTTGAAAGTTGCTAAGAGAGTAAATCTTAATAGTTCTCATCACAAGAAAAAGAAAACTGTAACTGTGAGATGATGGATGTTAACCAAACTTATTGTGGTGATCATTAGGCAATACGTACAAATATTGAATTATTACATTGTACACCTGAAACTAATAAAATGTTATATATCAGTTATCTCTCAATTTTTAAAAAGCTCTTATCTTGACACCCCATCTCATTTGGCACCACAAAGGGGCAGAGGAGAAATCTGAGGAGGCATTTATAAGTTGATACATTCAATTTGCTAAACATTTTTGTGGTCCGGTTTTCTGCTTGCTATTGAAGATGCAATGGTAAATAAGATACGGATGGCATTAATGTCCTCAATTCAGTCACTTTCAGCTGGGGGAGAAAAGAAGTATAGATGATTTTAATAGTGTGAAAAGTGACTTTTAGAGAATTATGCACAATGTGTCATGAGGATTTCAAGGAGGGCTTCATGGAAGGAGAGAAGATTTGAGTGGATCATTGAAGAAAGAAAGGGGGGAAGGGTTGGCTGTCCAGAGAGACAAAGACAAGAAAAAGCATGGCCTATTGAAGGAAAGGTTCATGGTTTAATGACACTGGAGCACAGTCATAATTAGACAAGAGGCAGGAGATGTGGCCAGAAAGGTAGGCATGAACCAGAAGCAATTTATACCCTCTGTGGAGTTTGTACTTTATGCAAGAGGTGTTGGAAGCTAATGAAGTGTAAAAAAAATGACATGATCTATTTGTATTTTATAAAAATCCTTCAAAAAGAAGTATGGATTAGAAGGGAAATTGACTAGAGACAGGGAAATCAGGTGGTATATTACTTCAGTCATCTAAGAATGAAAGGATGAAGGTCTGAGGAGCCTTTACTAAGACAGCAGCATTAGAGAGGATGCTAAGGAAATGGAATGCAGATAGATTTACAAGATAGAATGGGCCTGTTGGACTGAATATGGGAGGGAAAGGAGGATGACTCCCAGGTTTTCAGTCTAAGAAATGAGATGAATAGTGAGTGCATCCTGTATAGGCAACACAGGAGGAGGGACAGGTCTGGTGGGGAAAATGATAAACTGAGTCATATCTATGTTGATTATAATGTGGTCTATGGGATATGGAGGCAGCAATGTCAAGAATGTCTAATACATTGAGGAGTCATTACCATCCTGGAACTCAGGGAGAGGTCTGGGATGCAGGCTTGCCTTTTAAGTCATCCGTGCCCGGGTAAGAGTTGGAGCCCGGGTTATGAGTGAGCTTGCCCCCTTGGAATCAGGGATATGAGAAGAGAAAAAGCAAGCATGAGCTCTTGGAAAATCCCTAACATTAACAGAAAGCAATACAAGAAAACAGAGATTGTGAGCCTAGGAAGGAGCAAAGTTGTCCTGTGAGAATCAGCAGCATTCTGTCTCTGAATCCAAGAGAGGAAGAAAGTCGGAAGGAGGGACTGGTCAAGCATGTCAAATGCCACAAAACAAATAAAATCAGCACTGAAAAATGTCCACTGGAGTCAGGGAAAACTGCTGGTCATCACAGAGAAATTATTTTTTAGGAGTTCTGGAAGTGAAAACCAGATACCAGTGGGTTGAATGAGGGAGAATAGAACAAATGCAGACTTGTTCTTTCATAGATTTTGTCTGTGGACAGGAGAGACAGACAGACAGACTGGCATAATCATTAAGACATTAAGTCAGGGAATGGCTATGTATTGAGGACCTACTATTTCAGGCTCTGCTCAGTGCCTACTTTACCCTCAAAAGCACCTGATAAAGTTTGTTGTTGGGTGTTGTTTATGTTGGTGTTTTTCTTTTTCTTTTTCTTCTATAAAATGAGGTAGAAGTTTATTTCTCCTTCACACATAAAAGTCCAAGCAGCTGTTTCATTGTCACTATAGCACTCCACACTGTTAAGGACTGAAGTTCTTTCTATCTTGTTTCTCAGGTATGTGTGACTCATTGTTTAAGATGGTTCCAGGCAGTAACTTGAAGAAAGAGATGAAGAAGAACATGAACTTTTTTTCTTTTCCTCCCAGAGGTTCTAGAGGGCTGCTAAATAACACTTTTATTTACATTTTATTGACCAGAACATAGTCCCATAATTATACATAAATATAAGAGAGCCTGGTAAACATATTCTTTATTCTTTGTGTCTTTTTGCCCAGCTAAATTTTTTACTACTACGGAAGAAGTGGAGAAAGACTTTGTAATAAAAACATGCTAACAGAACTTGGAGCAAATTTCTTTGAATTAATCAAATAAAATATGGGGAATGAAGAAATAGAAAGCAATCTGAAAACACGAGATGAAAGGCAGGAACAGGTAAAAGAAATCCAGAAAAGAACGGTTCAATATAGTGCAAAATGCAATGAAGTAAAAACAGACTTTGAGCAGAGGAGAGATATGGTTTAAGATTGGAAATGTCTTTTCATTTTTAAAGAAAATAGGTACAGATCAAGTTCTGAAAAGAGTTAAAGTCCAATCTTTTTCTGTTAAAGTAGTGATGGATCACTACTTTGACTGTAAGATTTTTTTATAGTCAACATTTTAAAAATTAGAAAATGGAGATGCAGAGAAGTTAAGTAACTGGCCTTGGGCCCCATACACTGACTGGCGGACCCAGAAATGGAATCTAGGAAGTGGCTGGCTGGAGCCAGTTGGTAGTCCCTGGGGAGTTATCTGAAGAATATTGCTTGTACACATCTCTTTCCAACTCTTCGTTCAATGAGGTCATTGTAGGTAGCTTAAAGTTGGCTGTGGTAGAGCACTTACACCATGGAAATTAGCAAATATTACAAACCAGCGTTGATTGGTTGGTTGGTTTGTTCCCAGGGAGCAGCTGTTAAACACTGCCAAATCTACCACTGGATCTAGGTCTGTGGATAGCAAAGCCTAAGCGTTCCCCATTGCCCTGCATATGTGACTTGGCCAAACTCACTTTGTTAGTTAACAGATAGCAGAATTGAGACTTGAACCCAGACCTGTGATCTACATTCAGCCCAATACAGACCCAAGAGCTTTGATGAAAAAATAAGTAAACTATTCTTTTCTTACATTCTATTCCCAAATGAGCCCGGTTGGTATAAACGAACTCTCACATTTATGCACACTCTAGTTCTAAGCCACCAATTTTCTGTTTTGGCCTTCCAGGCAATCCATCTCTGGTGTGTTTGCTTTTTGAAAACAGTTTTCCTGAAGACCTGGCTCTCTGAACTATGTTAATGAATTCTATTAAAAAAATAACCAATTTTCTCTGGGTTTATGGTTTCAGAACAGTATTTATTATTGAGTAAAATAAAGTATCTTAGATGCATTTTTCCATCCACAAAATGGAAGACTTATACATGGTCTATTCATTAAAAGAAGTCCTGAAGAGTTCATTTTTAAACAAACTTCATTTTCCAGCCAGTCGAATTTATGCTAGAGAATGAATAACAGCACAGCTGTGCCACATTATTTTGAAAATACCTTAAATTTCATTGTATAACGCTGCATTTAAAACTGTGTTTATGCAAACTAAACAAATCTGAAATGATAAGTAGCTAATGTAGGACATATTGCCATATCACACCACATAGTTAAAGTGCAGATATGAAACATCTCCCTGAAATTCCCTCCACATTTAATTTGGATTGCTATTATAGTGCACAGAGCAGGATTTATTTGCACACAGTTGAGACTTGAAACATAGTGTCTGTAGGTGGCATGGGAGAAATATTATCTTGAGCTGCATCACAGTAGATTTCACCTTACAGCAGTGTGCCTTGTTGTGTAACTAAGAAAGAGAAACTTATTTGGGTCAATTCTTATACAACATAAATGTGTCTGTTTCACCCAAGAGAGAAAATGAAGAGTTTCATAATTTTGTTAGCCAAAAATTACTTCAGGCTTTCATATTAAATATTCTGAAAAAGAGTCACAAGGAATTCCCAATTAAAATGGAAAGTAACTCCAATAAAAATAGACTTTCAAGAGCTGTATGATAGATCTTTATTGTGGCAGCACAGGCCAAAGCAGTTCTCAACAAAATTAAGCTCATGCTAGCTTGAATTCGTTGTGGAAGTTGCAGCAAAAGGCATTCTATGTGTGTGTATCAGTCAATATAATAGTCACTACACTTTTATCTGACGTGATTTGGGAATGGAGCATTCTAGGTAAATGCATATTTTGATTAGTTAAAAATGGCACTTATACTAACAAAGGATTAAAAATGCCCACAGAAATAGAATATAAGTGATCCTCAGGCTTTCTTGTGAAAGGAGTCTTAAGTCATACTTGATTTTCCCACAGAGAAAACAATGAACTTGTATTTCTAACCAAGGAACAGATGCCCAACTTTTTTTTTTCTTCATAGAAATGACCACAAACATTTTAATCAACTGTAAACGATATACTTGTACACTGCGTAACTGAAAACCTTCTAAAATGAATATAGGTCATTTGAGCTGAGCAATACAGTAATCAATCATATAAATTGTCCTATTATTTTACTAAAAATTCACAGATAAGAGGATTTGCAGGACAGGGGAGAAGCCATGAGACTATAAGAAAACAAGAAACACCTGGAAACTGCTCACCCCAGAAGTGAGGTTATGACTTGAGTGGCAGTTGGAGGAACTCTGAAAGGGGTGGAACCTTAGTTGGATAAGTAAAGAGAGCCAGGAGGGAAAGTACACAGTGTGGGGAAGACCAGAACCAGGGGACTTTTTCAGAAACTACTGAGTAATCTGATCAAATAATTCATATGGAAGAGCTAATGAATGGCCATGAATTACTACATTATTGATTCCAGATAGCATACGAGGTATGACAATTAAGTTTGCGAACTCGTTGCAATGATGTTGTTAACCTTTTTTGATATCAAAGGGATTATTCATTATGAATTTGTACCAACTGGACAAATAACCAAATTTGCTATCTGGAAGTGCTGAAAAGACTGCGTGAAAAACTTAGATGACCTGAACTTTTCGCCAACAATTCATGGCTCTTGCATCATGACAATGCACCAGCTCACATGGCTTTGTCTGTGAGGGAGTTTTTAGGCAGTAAACAAATAACTGCATTGGAACACGCTCCCTACTCACCTGATCTGGTCCCCAATGACTTCTTTCTTTACCCGAAGATAAAAGAAATATTGAAAGGAAGACATTTTGATGACATTCAGGACATCAAAGGTAATAGGATGACAGCTCTGATGGCCATTCCAGAAAAAGAGTTCCAAAATTGCTTTGAAGGGTGGACTAGGCACTGGAGTCGGTGCATAGCTTCCCAAGGGGAGTACTTCGAAGGTGACCATAGTGATATTCAGCAATGAGGTATGTAGCACTTTTTCTAGGATGAGTTCGCGAACTTCATTGTCAGACCTTGTATTTAAATTTTGTTCAACATGATCATCAGAGTCTGGGCTTCCATTTGAACCATTTATAGGAAGAGATGACCCTGACCATGGCCCATGCCTTTGTTTGAACATCTTTGCCTGTTTGAGGCCTCACGGAATGTCTCATGAATGTTGTCTATTCTTGCTTATCTGAGTTTGCTTATATGTCTTCACTATGTCCTAGTTATTAATTAGCATGACTGTAAATCTCTAATACATTTCTCACTGCACAGAAACATTCTGTATTTCTTAGTCAGATGTGGTCCTTTCCTCCTTGAAAATATCCCTGAAATGCAATTTTACCTAAGCCTTCTCTGAAAACATACAGCTATCTATTTCCAAAGAGACAAACAAAATACCACATTCAAACCTGACTTTATTTGATGCATCATTCTCTTTTACCTTTGGCCATTTTTCCATCTAGTCTGCTGAATTCCCTTGCCATTCTAAAATTTCATCCCAGGACATATAGATAAGCATATCTGAGCTACATTAAATTTAATAGTTTAATTGGTTCTCATCATACCTAGAAAGGGACTAAATCTTACTGAAGTAATATAATTATTTTCCCTATAAATTTTTTAAATTTTTTTTTGCACAAATAACAGTTCACTGGCATTGAGTACATGCACATTTTTATACTACCATCACTGTCATCCATCCACAGAGCCCTTTTTTATCTTGTAAAACTGAAACTCTGTACCTGTGAAACCACAACTCCCATTCTCTCCAACCCTCAACCTCTGGCAACCATCATTATACTTTCTGTCTCCATGAATTTGACTACTTTAGGTACCTCTTGTAAGTGGAATCATACAGTATTAACTTTTCATGACCGGCTTATTTCACTGAGCATAATGTCCTCAAGGTCCATCCATGTTGTGGCGTGTGTCAGAGTTCCCTTTCCTTTTAAGGCTGAATAATATTTAACTGTATGTAAACACTGCATTTTGTTTCCCCATTCATCTCTCAATGGGCACTTGGGTTACTTCTACCTTTTGGCTATTATGAATAATGTGGCTATGAACATGAGCATTCAAATATCTCTTTAAGACATTGCCTGGAATTCTTTTGAGTATATACCCAGAAGTGAAATTGCTGAACGATATTTTATCTTACAAGCCTTTAACTTAGAAAGAATGATTAAATTTGTAAGATTCTCCAGGTTTCATAAACATTTTTTCTTCTCTCTTGCTGTTTTCTTGATCAGAAATATCCAAAAGAAATATAATGCAAGCCATAAATGTAAATTTAAATTTTTGAGTAGCCACATTGTAAAAAGTAAAAACAAATATATGAGATTAATTTAATCATGTTACCTAACCCAGGGTATTAAAGATATTATCATTTCAACATGTCATCAACACAAAATATTATAAATGAGATGCTAGAAATTATGCATATACCAGACATGTGTGTATATTACAATAAAAATTAATAGAGTACATGATACAACAATTAAAAAAATGTAGTCCTACCAAAACAATAGAGCTGTGTTTAATGGAAAAATATTTTACACTGCTTCGGTTTCTAAATTAAAATTTAAATTAATTAAAATAAAAAATTGAGTTCCTAAGTTGCACTAGCAGCATACCAAGTCCTCCATACCCACATGTGGCCAGGGACTACCATAATAGACAGTGCAGAGGTGAACATTTCCATGTCACTGGAGGTTCTACTGGATGTGCTTCTCTAGGCTGTGATCTCTCTGAGGCCATAGAACTGGGATCACTTGTTTACCAGCACAGCCTATGACCTGGTGCATAGTAAGTGTTCAACATGGATTTGTTGGATGAGCAACTAAATTCATTCAGCAGCCATCTATTTATTCAGCAACCATCTATTGAATATTCACCATTTGCCAGACACTGTCATGACACTGGGAGCTTATTGAGTGAGCCTATACCAGCAACACCTCGTCCTACAATACCTTTTCAGAGACTGAGGTCCTTGCAAGTTCTATTTTCTTGGTTTCTGAGCTATGTTTTGAATGAAATGAAAAAAAGTAATGAAAACAAGGACAGAAGTTGCTAGTGTGGTTCTGTTTTGTCCCTTGCACCTCCCAAAAGGTCTGGAAGAAGCAGACCCTCAGTAAATGTTGGTTCAACAAACAAAGGCATAAGTGGCTTTGTTAAGTCATCAGACACACAATATGGCCTTGGGGCCCTCCTAAGGAAAGAAGTCCCTAAGAATGATGGAAGAGGATTGCAGTGGTAGGACAGGAGAAAACCAGAGAAATGGGGACATACATACACAAACACCCTAGACAGTGCATCTGAAGAAGCGCAGAGAATTATCTTTTTTTTTTAATTGAATTTTGTTGGGGTGACAATTGTAGAGCATTTGACTGCAGAGGATTATCTTGAACCAACTCAGGGCCATGAGCACTTCCTTATCCATAAATTAAAGTGCAAACCTTATTAATTCTGCATATAAATCTCTGCATCCTAGTTCTATTTGGAATTGAAGTAAGTCATTCATTTATTCATTCATTTGTTTAAAAAGTATTAATTGGATATGTATTACTACTATCAGTCAAGATCAAAGCACCAGAGGTGTATTTAAGATGGAAAGAATTTTGAAACATTAAAAAAGTTATTTTTTGATTTGATTGTTTAGGGGAAGTGGGGAATCAGGTGGTATTTTCTGAGTTTTGCTCTCAGATGCCAATTGATGAATCTTGATTGCCCTGGATTAAGTCTATTTGCCTGAACAGATAACAAATATTACCTTCTCAGTGTCACTGCAACATTAAAAACAAAGAACAAAAATCACTGTTTTTCTTCGATAATTCTGCCTTTATTGCACATGTTGATTTTCTGTA
Source organism: Hipposideros armiger (assembly GCF_001890085.2). Taxonomy (NCBI): domain Eukaryota; kingdom Metazoa; phylum Chordata; class Mammalia; order Chiroptera; family Hipposideridae; genus Hipposideros; species Hipposideros armiger. The sequence goes on from NW_017731575.1 coordinate 1,934,545, forward strand.
TTCTGCCATTATTTTTTAAAATGTGTGTGTAGATACAAGGACAGAATATTATTTGCATACAGAATTACTCTTCTACATTTCCATGTGCTATTGAAAAAGGGAGTCTACATTTAGAAGAAATTTGGGAGATTGGACTGAAAAGAGATTGAAGGATATCATTAACATTTACCTCACGCTTTCAACATAACTGTTGCATGTCTTTTAATTACAATCAAGCACATTTATTAGTAACTCATTTGCCATTAATATAGAGGCCTCGAAGTTTTAGAAAATAATAGGGTATGAAGGATGATTTCTCTATGTCAAGGAATATTCAATTTTTTTTTAATTGCAAAGTGACTGTAACAAGTGTTTGAATGTCTTGCCAGTATTTGCTGTTAGCCAAGTCTTCTCAGCATCGGTGGGTGAACAGTAGTGGTCATTGTGTGCTGGGGGACAGCTGTGCGTTTACTTCCTGGGAATTGTAAGGCCATTTGTGAAAAATTCACGCTGTAGCATTCAAAGTATCCTTAATCAACATGTTAGTAGAATCTGCTACAAAGTAAAAGCAAATATAAAAAGGCCTCATATTCAAAATATGTAACTCATACTTAATGCATATGTAACCATGGTTGTTACTTTTTTTTTCTTTTGTTTCCTTTGCCCCAGGAGATAGATAAAAAAAAAAGAAAAAAATATATATGTATATATTACTAAGAGCAATATGTTTTAGTAAGAGCAATTACTAAGAGCCTATGTGTTTTACTAGGAGTTTTATGGTTTTAGGTATTACATTTAAGTCTTTAATCCATTTTGAGTTTATTCTTGTATATGGTGTAAGAAGGTGGTCGAGTTTCATTTTTTTGCATGTACAAATCCAGTTTTCCCAATGCCATTTATTAAATAGACTGTTTTTACCCCACTGTATATTCTTACCTTTTTAGTCATGGATTAAATGACCATATAGGCATGGGTTTATTTCTGGGCTCTCTATTCTGTTCCATTGATCTATGTGCCTGTTTTATGCCAGTACTGTGATGTTTTATTTTTGTTTTTGTTTTATTGTGAAATACACATTTTTTTAAATTAGTTTCAGTTGTAGGCTGTTACTTTTTTTTGTTTTTAAGATTTTATTGGGGAATTGGGGGAGGGGAACAGCGCTGGGGAATTGGGGGAAGGGGGACAGATAAGTTGCTGTTGTTTTGTTCTTCAGTCTAGTTGTGGAGGATGTTGCTTCACTGGCCCACGTTGGTATTATCATTGCGCTCTTCCCGGGTGAGGCAGATAGGTCGCCGGCCTCTGGACGGCTGCTCACAGCGGCTCTTGGCAGCTCACACCGGCTGCCAGCCACTCATGCTGGCTGCCAGCCACACACGGTAGCTTATGGCAGCCCACTGCAGCAGGGGCTGCAGCCTACGCCATCGCCAGCGACTCATGGCAGCCCAGCTCCAGGTTGAGCTGTTGTTCACCATCTTAGCTGTAGAGGGCAGTGTCACTGACCCCATGTGGGATGCGAACCGGGGCCCTGCTGCTCAGAGCTGGCGTCCAAGCCAGCTCTTAACCAGCGCGTCACTTGGCCAGCCCCAGGCTGTTACTTTTTAATATCAATCAAATGGCAACATTAAAATCATTACAGTGGGTCAGCTACAATAATTTTTGGTCTGAAATACCTAAAACATAGAGGATTATGACTATATAATTTATTATGATATTTTTAATTGTTGAGCATATTAGAAAGTTAGCATCTTCTTTCTTTATTTAATTTTATTTATGATGCAAAGGTACAGAATATTTTTTAAAAGGTAGGATGTAAATTCATTCCTAGAATTTAATTTACTGTTCTGGGGTTTACTGAGAAAACAAGAAAAAAAATCAGTTTTTTTCTCCACATGAGGAAGAAAATAGAGATAATAACTTAAATATTTTTTAACTTCCTAGCAGAAGTCTTTAAATAACAACTTCCTAACACATCTAGATTAGATCCTGGTTCACACTCAAGTACTTATAGTGTCCTATTCTTAGTATTCTAAGTATAGTTGCAGTGTTTGAATTTCACTGAACTTTTCAGGCAGCATTTAAAGTTGGCAGTAGTCAATGTCTTGGAGAGATTATAAAAAACCAAACAAACAAAAACTAAATGGCCTGAACAATAGATTTCATTATCGCTTGTTTTAAATAATTTATAGTAATCAGTGGCAGAAATAGACAAAGCTAACAGAAACCTCGGATTAGCTGGCCTTTTTATCTTTTCTCCTCAATGACCACCATGTCACGTTCAGTATTAATACAATGTAACTTAGGCATCACACTTTCTCTACTAGTAAATTATCTGAATTAACATTGTCACTCATGAGATAATGTCACTTGAAGATCTTTGTTCTGGGTGAAAAATAAGATTTGCATATAAGATGGCAGGTGTGATTGAACTTTCCAGTTCATATGTGCTGATGCAAATGTAAACACCAAGGATAAGATGAAACTAATTTAGATTTTTTTTTAACCATTTGACTTCAGAACATGTGTAAGTAGTAAAAGACAGTATAGTTTAGTACTCCCAATGATGCTAAAATCAGTACTCTTTGATAAAAGGCTGAGCTAAAGGACAGAGAAGAAGTGTGTCCCTGAAGCATGTAGGTCTTCTCCAGCGCACCGAGTGCAAGAACTTACAGACAAAACTCAGTTCAGAGCTTCTTAAACCAGCAAAAGGAACACAGCTGTTTATCAACTCCCCATCTCCCTCTCTGAGCTCCTGGTAAGTTCTAGAGATCTGTGCAACATGTACCTAATCTTAACAATTTTACATATTGTACACTTAAAACTTTGTTAAGAAGATAGATCTGATATTAAGCATTCCTATCACAATGAAATAGAATTTAAAATAAATAAAAGAATGTAGTCAAGTTGTATCTAGCAGGAAGGATTGGCTAACTGCAGGTGGAATTACCTAATAAGGTGACCAAAATGCCAAAGCTGATCATGTGATGAGGTAGTCTTTTGCTCAGGCGATTAGAGGTTTAGAATACAATGGTCCCACCCAGTAGTTGGAGAATTTTGAGACCACGTTGCTACATCTGAAGTAGGGAGAAATGTGATATTAAGAAATTGAGGATTTTTCATTTTTCTGTATGTTTGAAAATTTTTATAATAAAATGTTAGAAAAATAAAAAAATTTAAAAATTAAAAAAAAAATCCATGGCAGCTGTGCCTTTGTTTTTCCTTCTGAAGATACCCTGTAATGTAACTCTGGGACACATTTTATTTCCAGAAACTATTGTTGGACTGAGTAATCAGATTGTGTCTTCCAGACAGTTCAGGAAAGCAGAGGGAAGAGAAGGGTTTTGTTTATTTGTTTGTTTGTTTGTTTGACTTTCCATTCCTCTTCTTTCTCCCTTGAAATTGGAAAGAAAGTTCCCTCAGCTTTGGGAACTTACCTACAAAGGAGGGTCCTTGCTTCGTCTGTTTTTCTTCAGAATAGCCAATGCTATTTATTTTCTTTTGATTTCTTAAATCATCCAGTGTCTGTACTCAATCCATATTCAAAATTATATCATTTACACTGTTACACTGCCATGATATATATGCACTTTTGAATTTTGCACATGGATATAGATATATAATATTCAGCACTTTTATTTTAAACATTTAACTTGTTTTCCTAATTTTAAATAACTTTCTTATAAGCACATATTTTTCTATTTTCAGTTGTTCATTATCCTGTCAAAAGAGATAAAATTAAATACTGGGGAGTTATACATGGAATGTCCCTTTAGCTAGAGAACCAGAGAGAGAACTCTCTGAAGAGGTAGTATTTGAACGGAATCATGAGTGATGCAAAGGAATCAGCCATAAGAAGATATGAGAGAAGGGGGAAAGGCAAGTGCAAAGGCCCTGGGGCAGGACAAGCTTAGGGAATTAAAGAAACCAGAAAGTCCATGTGGCTTAAGCATGATGATCAAAAGTGAATATATAGACAGCATCCAGCTTATATGGGGCTGTGTAGACTGTGATAGTTTAGATTTTATGATAATCACAAGAGAAAATCACTGGAGAATTTTAAGCAAGGAAATGAGATGTCTTTGTAAGCACTAAGGTTGGAGGGATTCTAGAAAAATAGTAGAGATAGGGAGACTATTTAGAAAGCTGTTAAAGTAAACCAGGAGAAAAATGAAGTGACCTACACCAGAGATAAAGGATGACTCTAGGTTTTTGGCTTGAGCAGGTTGGTGAATAATACTATTAGCTGCCATGAAGCATAACATGCGAGCACCAATTTGGAGGGGCTGAGGATAAAAGGCGATTTATATTTTGGATACTTTCAATTTGACATGACTAGTACCTACCCAGGCGAAGATGCTTCTTGGATCTCTATTGCAATGTTCTAAGTGAGAAATAATAATGCCTGAACCAGGGATGTGGGGCTGAGGGAAGGGGGTAGATTTGAGAAAAATTTGAAGGAAGAGTCAAGAGGACGTGGTTACGGGTGACAAGTGAGCCATGAGGGAATGCAAGGGGACTTCCAAGGCCCTTGCTTTGGATGACCAGTGCCAGTCCTTGAGAGGGCGTGCTGAAGGGGGCGCGCGATTGGAAGAGGAGAGGAGGACTTCACATTTAAACAGGCGCAGTCGTCGTGCTTAGGAAAGACCTAAGGCCGTGTGCACTGAGAGTATTCTCATTTGAGCCTGGCATTCAAAGGAAAGAAACAGTTTAGAGAGATTTGGGAGTTACCAGGGTAAGCATAGGCATCATTGACACCAACAAAGTGGATGAGATTACTCAGAAAGAGCTTGTAGTGCAAACACATGAGGAGACTGTATTTCAGGTGGGAAGGGGAAGCTTGACAGTGGTGTGTGCTGGTTAGCTAAGCCATCTGGAAATGTAGAGAAGAGGGGTGAATAAGGTGAATACCCTTCCAAATCAGGCATGTTATTCTGTTGGCATAGCTTCTACTCAGCCAGAACGTACAACAAGGCACTATTGGAAGTGAGTCCAAGTCTCATATCCAAAGAGAAAATCCTACAGCCGTAGAACAGGATGATAGAGAAGTCAGAAATGGAGGCTTTGACCTTGAACACTTGGGTAGTTGCATACTGTTACATGCGAAATACGTGGTAGTTACTGTAAAATGGGGCAGCCAGTATGGAAAAATAGCACGGAGGTCCTTCAAAAAATTAAAAATAGAACTATCATAAGGTCGAGCAACTCCACTTCTGGGTATTTATCCAAAAAAATTGAAATCAAGATCTCAAAGAGATATTTGCTCTCGCATGTTCATTGCAGCACTAGTCTCAATTGCCAAGATGTGGAAACAACCAAAATGGCCATTGACAGATGAATGGATAAAGAAAATGTGGTATAATTGTTTAAGGGAATACTATTCAGCCTTTTAAAAAGAAGGAAATTATACAACATGTGACAACATGGATGAACCTTGAGGACATTATGCTAGGGGAAATAAGCCAGTCACAGAAAGGCAAATAGTACAATTTCACTTCTATGAGGTGTCTAAAAATGTCAGTCATAGACTCAAAGAGTGAATGGTGGTTGCAGAGGCTGAGAGAGAAAGAAATGGGAAGTTGCTCATCAAACGGGCACAAAGTTTCAGTCAAGCAAGATGAATATGCTCTAGGTATCTGCTGTACAACTTTGAACCTATAGTCAGCAATAATGTATTGTACACTTAAAAATTTGTTAAGAGAGTAGATCATTGTATTTCCAGATGATATTTGGGTTGGGTGATTGACTTTCAGGCAGTTGAGGTCAACAGAAGACAAACTGGAAATGATAGATGCAGACCACTGTAAGGGGCTTCAATGGGGGTGCTGGCTATTAAAATAAACCTAGATCTTCTGACTTCAGAATGGCAAAAGTTCACTGTCCCACAGCTGCCTCTTTAGAATAACAGAAGGTCCGTGTCTGGGAGGAACTCTGGAGATTATCTGGTGCTAATTTTAAGGTTACATACATGCTTTTGGGTAAAGTCTGTGATAATATTGGGTGCTTTCCTGTTGTACTCTGATGCTATTTATGGGACTATTTACAGAGGAAATGAAACCAATTTTACACCCCTCTGTATGCCATGTAGCTGAATCTACCCCTGGAGGAAGTGCAGTGTAAAGGTTAAGAGTGCAAGCTGTAGTCTCAAACTACCAAGGGTGGTTCCCAGCTCTATCCCTTAGGAGTTAAATGACTTTAACCTCTCTCAACATACTCCTCTTACATGTAAAGTGGAGATAATAATAGTATAATCTCATAGGTTATTATGAGGACTGAGTGAGATAATACCAATCAAGCCATGGGCCTAATGCCTAGCTCATGGTATGTAAATTTTGGCAACCTTTTTATTGCTTTTGGTATTACTTTATATTACTTGCCTCTGTCTTTTAGCATTTAGGATGGAAATGTTAATAACATGCCCAGAGGTTTGTTTTTCTGGCATGTAGTTTGCATAAAACAAATATTTGTTGACAGAATGACAAAAGAAAAGAAGGAAGACAGTAAGAAAAGGACACTATAACATTGAAAGATCTTTCTTCATCATCTGGCCCACACTCTGAAATGTGGAAATGTATAAGGTATTTTTATTATTAATATTACCTCTTTTTCTGATCCATAAAATATGCAGCCAGCACTTTTAAATTAACATAGGAAAGAACAAGAAGAAAAGTGTGTGTGTTTTGTGTGTTTTAAGCAAGGCAGACAATAACTGAGGTTCGTCATTGTTCCAACTGCTAAACCCGCTTTCTGTACCTCTTAGGTTGTTCCTACTCAGTGTCTCTGTGTGCTAGTCACAGAGAGATCAGAGATAAAGTGCTTTCCTGTAATGAGCTTGCATGTGGTAGAGACAGCTGACACAAAAGATTTATATAACAGAAGCTGTTATAGGTGGTGGTGTAAAGGATTCTATGGTCAGACCATCCGGGTTTAGATCCAGCATTTGGCAACTTTGAGACCTAAGCAAGTAACCTCTCTGAGCCACACTCTCACCTGTAAAGTAGGAGTAGTGATTGTACTTACCTGATATATACATGTAATATATATATGTAAGGGGCTCAACCTGGAACTCTGCTCCTGGACTTTGCCTGCCTCCCCAATGAGCAATAACTACTACAGTTTGCTCTGAACATGGAAAGATGAAGTCATCAAGGTTAGATCTTGAAGAAGGAAGGGGACTTCTTCAAACAGAGGGAAGGGAGTTGGCTGTTTCAGGCTTGGGACTAAAAATGGGTGTGGCCTACTTAGGGGATTTTAGAATTTGTATGGAAAGGTTCTGAGTTACCCAGGAAAGCAGGGATCATATTTTAGTGAGTGCTGAATACAGTTAGACAGTATCCTGTAATAGTAAGAAGCAGTAGAGGGTTTGAGAAGATGAGCGTGGGCAAAGCAATTCTTTAAACAATCAATTTGGTAAATTAACATGATGATGGAGACTAAAATTAGGGAGACCATTTAGGAGATAATACGATAGTCTAAGCTTTCCTGTACTAAGGACCTTGGTGGGGATGATGGGGCGGGGGGTTTAAAAAAGAAGAAATGAGTATGAGACAGAAAGTTAGGATCAGAAGGTAACTGTCTGGAAACAGGTGCAGGGAGATGTGTGTGTGTGTGTGTGTGTGTGTGTGTGTGTGTGTGTGGTGGGGGGTGGGGAGGGTGAGGATGTTAAGTTGCAACTTAACAGCAGGAAGAAGTCTGTATAATAGACACACATGAGCAATTCAGAGGGATGGCTGGTTTGGGGGGAAAAGTTACAAGTTTCATTCAAGTCTAGTTGCATTTGATCCACAATAGGACACCCATGTGGAAGCTAGAATCTGGAGAAGAATTACTGAAGTGCAGGACAGGCCAAAGCTAAGGATATGTATTATATTGGCGACTATACAGGTGAGAGTTAAAGAAATGATAGAAGGCGAAATTTTTGAGGAGGTGGTATGGCAAGAGTAAGGCAGGATAACATACCAGCAAGTAAGCCCACGAGAATGGCTGTGAGGAGCAAATGAGGTGACACATACAACCTCACTTACGGGGTTGGGGTGATTGAATACAACAAAAGTAGGAAAACCATGGTGACTGCCTGATAGTGAAGACCTGCTTTATTTTTTTGCCCCATGTCTTAGAATCTCAAAGCCAAAATGCACAGTAAGACATTTTGTAGGGGAGGGAATTAGGGCTCCGTGAAACTGAGTTCATGGGTTCCCTCTGAGATAGCTGGAGAATCAGTCCTGGCCCTTTTCAGTCCTGTTCTCACTTCACAGGCTGTTGCTTGGGCTGGTCCAGTGTCAGCGCCTCACTGGATATGGTTTGATTTGTACTCTCTTTCATACAAAGCAAGCTATAACATGCTGGATCTCCCTGCACAAGAAGCACAGCAGAGCACAGAAGTGAGAGCACGGCTCCGCACAAAGGAGCTCTCGATACGAATACTGACTCGATCTCACCCTGTTTCTCTCTTTTTCATTTGTATTTCCCTTTAGTTGATTGACTAATTTTGCAATCTTTAGAAAATAAAGTAAGCAGTTTACACATAAGTTCCTTACCTTTGTATGCATGTTAATTAAATAATTAATTCATTGCTTATGATATTGCTTCCAAAAAAGATATTAAAATGAGATACTGTTTTATATGAAGGAGGCTTTAAATCTCAACCATGTTTATAGCCAAATGATTGCAATAACTATTTTTAAACCAGGTCAGTTAAAATCAAAGTAGCTATTTTTGAAAGTATATAAAACTGATGCCCCATGTAAAAACATTTTGCACAATATAACAATTTTTATTGAAGTCATAGCCATTTGAGATCTTCACCTTTTTATGAATTCCTTATGAAGTTGTAGAAATCTTAATACCTATCTAATTTTCTTCTTGAGGGAAATAATTTGAAAATTCCAAGAACAGAAACATAGAAAACATTTAACATAAACTCAAATCATTAATACTTAATGGAAAAATATAATGATGCATTCTGAGACATTTTAAAACAGCTACTATAAAATCATCTCTTCTAGGAGGCTAGGAACATCTTCAAAACTAGTGCTTAAAAAGCCTTACTCAAAAAAAGACGACAGAAATACAACCTGTAAAATACAAGGATTAGAAGGAAGTGGATGGTGAAACTTAAATGTCTTCATTTTATTTTATTTTATTTTATTTTATTTTATTTTATTTTATTTCATTTCATTTTTTAAAGATTTTATTGGGGAATTGGGGGAGGGGAACAGTGTTGGGGAATTGGGGAAGAGGAACAGCCAAGTTGTTGTCCTTCAATCTTGGTTGTGGAGGGCGCAGCTAGCTCAGCTCCAAGTCCAGTCGCCATCTGTCAGCTCAGCTCAGCTCAAGGTGCTGAGTTCAGTCTTACTTGCGGGTGGGCATAGCCACCATCCCATGCGGGAGTCAAACTGGCAGCCTTGTTAAGAGCACATGCTCTATCCACTGAGCCATCCAGGTGGCAGCTCAGCTCAAGGTGCCAAGTTCAGTCTTAGTTGAGGGCAGGCATAGCCCACCATATCGAACAGGCAACCTTGTTGTTAGGAGCAAGTGCTCTCACCAGCTGAGCCATCCTGCCACCTGTTGGCAGCTCAGCAGCAGCTCAGCTTGGGCGCAGCTCACTGGCCCATGAGGGAATTGAACCAGCAACCCTGTTGCTCAAAGCTTATGCTCTTAACCAACTGAACCACTCTGCCAGCCCTAAATTACTTCATTTTAATTGCTATTTGTTATCATAGATTTCTGCTAAGCTTGCTCCCATGCCTGGCTCCCCATGGTACCATTGGGTCAGAGGTTCTTCTGTGATGTTTCTTGTTAGCTGGGGAGAAGTGATGACCTTTCAGCATTTCTTCAATTTCAGAGTTGCAAAAACCAGTTCTGAAAATAGTTGGCAGTATCAGCTGGCCAGATTTGTTTGCTGTAATCCCTTTTGCTGAAACCTCTTTTGTTTTGAATCAGTGAGGCCCAAAGTCAAGAAATATTTGGGTTAATTTAAGAACACTACAAATACAGGTTTTTCTTTTGCAAATTTCTAAGACTATTTCATCCCATCTGGCTTCTCTTTTCTGTTACTGTGTTCTTTTGCTGACCACTCTTGAGCTGTCTCAAGTCCCCTTCCTGGGCAGCAGCAACCTACCCAAGCCCCCACTTTAATCTGTCCTGAGGTTCATGGGATGGATGGAAAGACTGCTAGGGTGCTAGATTTGGAAGAACTCTGGAGCCAAACCCTAATTTCACTTCTAATTTTATAATCATGGGCAAGATACCTAAACTCAAACCCTTCATTCTTTCCATTAAAAAAAATATATTATTTTAATTTTATGAAAGTGATGAATACACAATTAAAGTATCAAAGTAATGCATACACAAAGTATCAAATACAACAGAAGTTCTTTTAACTGGCTTCCTCTTAAATGATTTCCCTAATTAAGCAACTCTCTCCCTTCCCTAGATATAACCTACCGGCTGATTTTCACAGCGGGCTAACCACCAGGGCCTCGCCTGCTGTCCCTCTAGCCCACCTGTAAATTTTTTACTCCACCTGTGAGGATGTATGTGGACCAAGAGTCAGCTGTGTTTGTTCCCAAACCTGCTGTGCCAGTTGTACTTGTTCATATAATTATTCAATTCAATTATAAATTATGTAAACTAATGACATATGGACACATAAAATAATTGCTATTTCTATGATAATGTTTTGGAAAGACTCAGTGAAGTTGAGTAACTGAAAATAAAATGATACAAAATTAGGTGTGACAATATAATGGTAAAATATTAGGAAAAAACTCAAATGTAAAAGGATTCTACTTTGTGTCTTTAAGTTCTCAATCCATTTTAATGGAACTGAAACTAGGAAATACAGATGATGGTTATGGGCATGGTTTATGTAAAAAAGTGCAGAACTGGAAACATATACGTATTTACTTTCAAGGGTTAATACTAATTAATATTAATTTTAAGGATCTGATAAAAAGACAGGAAAATAAATCCCATTTATTTTGGAATTTATGAATTGTCTCCTAAAAACACATCCTCTCTCACCTCCCAATAATAGTAATAGCATGGATTTCTCTTTAAAGGCTTTGACTATATCTTCTAAATCATTACTACTCCCAAATATTTTTTAAAGTAATGACTACCTAGGATTTGGACTCACTTGATACAATCAATATAGACTGACTTCCTTGGTACATGATCATGTATTAAATAACTATGAATGTACTTCCATAGTCAGCTGTGATAATGATTTTAAATGTCAACATTTGGGCTTGCTTCACATAACAGAAATTAATTGGGTTTGGCCAGAGCCCCTAAAATAAATAAGAGTTTAAACCTCATATCCGGTGTACACATTCATATATTGTGCCTACAAGATTGATCATGGCATGCAAGGCTTAATTTAGTGGCATAGACAATCTAATGAAATAGGATCTTTCCTTTTCATCACACTATTTTATTCTGAGGCATTTTTAGTGGTAAAACACATTTCACCTGTTGAAACTTGGCATAAGCACCATACTAAGTGAATAGCTCTAGAGCTTTGATAGGAAATCAATTTTTTAAAAAACTAGCATTTCACTGATCCTTTTCTGAGTGTTTGGGAGCTCCATGCAGCATGAATAGTACACTGAACCAGGCAGAGCTCAAACTCTAGTGAAAGAACACAAATATGGCTCTAATGTACTTTTCTCAAAGTAATTCTGGCCACATAGTGAATTAAATTATCATCATCCTTACCTAAAAGAGAATACAACAATAGGAAAGGGTTGAATAGTTTCCTAAGGCTGTGTGGCAATTTGTTGTTAAAATTGAAATAGGATTACATTTCACAAATGGATCAGGTTGTTTTCCCTCCAGCTAAACCTTTCAGGAATGTGATTATCAATACTCTTTTAATTTTACATACAAGTAGTCTGGTGAAAAAAAAAATGATCACAGTCAAGTTTAGATCCTTTGCTGTCTAATGTTTGGTTGTTGGATTTGAAAGTTTATCCCAATATTTTCTTTTCAAATATTGATCTGGTCTAACCTTACCTTCTTTTCTTCTAAAACTACCCAGATGCACAATATTATATCAGTAATAACCACAACAACAGCTAACATGAACTGAATCCTTATAAAATATCAGGTATGCTGCTGAGAAATTTGTGGGAACCTTATCTAACTTAATATCAGAAGAATTCCATAGGAATATGACCTGGATTTCTGCATATGGAATATAACTACAGTATTAAAGTGTAATTTAATTCAATATATATTTATACATGACACTAAACTAGGTTTGGAGAAATTATAAAGGGGAGTAGGACTGTATCATTCCTGTGTTCAACAGGTTTACTATATACTATAGTAGATATGTATTCATCTAACTAATATACTTCAGCCAGTGATGTGTGGAGAGCCAACTTAGACCTGGAAAGTGTATCCAGTCTGAGTGTTCTCTTATTATTATGCCCTAATGTCAGGTTTCCTGAGACCCTTAAGAAATTGCCAGATGGTGATTTCCAGAGGCTGGGGAGAAGGAAATGAAGATTGCTGTTCAATGGATATAGTTTGTTATGCGAGATTAAAAAAAAAAGTTCTAGAGAGCTGCTGTATAATATTATGCTTTTGGTTAACAATACTGTACTGTACATGTAAAAAAATTGTTCAGGATAGATCGCATGTTGTTTTTTAATCAAAATAAGTAAAAAAAAATTGACGACATTGAACAGCCTTTATATTTGAGCGATCATGGAGATGGGGGAAGAGCTGTCATGTCCACATTTTTTCAAGGAAATCACTTGATCATTAGAAGCCAGAGGAGCCTAAAAGCAATACCTGATGAGAACAATTCCTCATACACTCAATAAGCAACTTACCAGAATATCCTAAGAGATAAGGAAGCAGCTGCATTTGACTTTTTTTTTTAAGTATTTTATGTTAATACTTTTTTTTTTAATTGGGAATTGCGGGGAGGGGAACAGACAGGTAGACAAATTGCTGTTTTTGTTCTTCAGTCTAGTTGTGGAGGACGTCGCTTCACTAGCCCATGTTGGTATGATCATTGTGCTCTTCCCGGGTGAGGCAATTGGTAGCTGGTCATTGGTCGGCCACTCACAGCGGCTCCCGGCCGCTCACTCTGGCTGCCAGCCACTCACGTAGCTCACAGCAGTCCACTGCAGCCCCGCTGCATCCTACACCATCGCCGGAGACTCTCCGCAGCCCTGCTCCAGGTTGAGCTGTTGTTCATCATCTTAGCTGTAGAGGGTGAGCGTCAATGGCCCTCAATGTGGGATCCAAACCGGGGCCCTGCTGCTCAGAGCTGGCGCTCCCAAGCGAGCTCTTAACCAGCTGAGCCACTCGGCCGGCCCTGCATTTGACTGTTTGAATAGCTATTTTTTCCACATCAATTTAATTTCCTTCCATGGTTACGTGCCAGATTACCTAAACAACTGGAATGTTGAATAAAATCAGTTTTGGATGGAGGAAGATTTTGGATTCTAGCCTAAACAGTATTCTTACCACCACGCCATGAAAATGTGACCTTAATCATGCTACTGTTACATAGGTAGACAAGTAAATTTAGAGTTGCAATTACATCAGAGTGGGTTGAAGCAGGATTACATATCAAGTTCCAACCCATGGGGATCGGTTGTACCCTAGGACTTATAACTTATTGATGACCTATACAAATGTCTTATAAATGCCTTCATTCAAAATGCAGAAATTACTAAATCACATGGAGCTGCTAATACCTTACACCAGGAAACGCACGACAATACAATCCAAAATGCCATTGGATATATTTTTAAGTCATTCTGAGGTTAGAATAGCATTTGACATAAGCATAAACTGGTATGTTTCAACACAAATGAAATTTGGTGAAAGATTGATTTAAAAAGCAAGAGGCAGTAGGATCTTTGTCTCAATTAGGGTTAGAAAAGCAATATTATAGATGTCATATTGATAGTAGGTTATTTAAATGGAGCAGGATAGCAGGACAGAGACTTAATCCTATCATTTCTTAAGCTTCATCATTCTTAAATACCTGTTCAAGATTTAATCAACATACCTTGAAAAAGTATTTAAAAAAACAAAACAGCATATAGAGAGCAAACTATGTATATAACACATTATGTACATAATACATTATGTACATGTATATAATATAGAACATAATATATTAATAGATAATTCAGCATGCAATATATTATATAATACTTGCATTTAAATTATATGTTATATGAAATATTATGTGGTGTAGTATATAATATAAATTTTATATATCATATATTTATAATGCTATTTAAGAGAAGAATTGGAACTCAGTAATCTAGAAAGCAAAAGGCTAAATAACCATGTAATTACCACCTTTCAGTTCCCTAGAATTTCTCAGAATGAGCTAAGGCTTTCCTCTCCCCATGGATGACTAAAAAAGAAGAAATATACTAGGTTACACTTAGCAACATAGTATGACATGTGGCAGAAAGAGGTGCTTCTTGATTATCAGGATGAAAAATCATTGGTTCAAAGAAAACTCCAAGATTTCTTTCTTAGAGCTCTCCACTGCAGAATAAACTACCATTAGTTATCAGTGAATTAAATATTCATCAGATCGCTTCCCTCAAAAGCTTTTTTCTTTTATCCTAGATGTCAATTAATTTGCTCTTCCAAGCTTCACAAACTAAGGTATCTAACAGTGGAGCCACTGGAGACTCAATGCCAGGATATGCACATGGCATATCTATCCCAGGCACCAATTTTACCCAAGGATCTATCCCAAATACTCAGAGAGTCTAAGTGGAATATATAATTGTATATTAACACATGGATATGTTATGGAGTGGACTGCAAAGAATCCAGGGAAATTTTCTTCCTTGCGATGGATGTTTTGCAGCTCCACCTACCTCATCAGTCCCCAGCTCCCTTTCTCTGATTCATAGGAAACAGGCACAAAGCTCAGTCTTTTCCATGGCAAAGTTTAAAGGTACTGCCCAGTTCCCTAATAAATGACACCAAGCCATCACCTCTTCATTATCCCACAGTGGATGATATACTCTATTTCACAAACTGCTCCCTCTCCATGATTTTCTTTGCAGGAAAAAATAGTAGAGGCTCTGAGGCATCTTTATGTAGAAAGTTTTTAAACATCTTTGGGTGGATGCTAATATATGAATTTCCTCTCTCTTCTTTCCAGGATGGGGGTCAGTAAATTACTTGCAGCCTGTACCCAGAATCAGTGAGTAAACTCTCTATAATGTTTCAGTCTTGGATAGTTATAGATAAGCAGAGCAACAACCAGAATATCTGATAACCACATAGTGTTGTTTTTAAACACCTGTTCTTACAATGATAACTGTGACCAGAAAGCACAGCCTAGGTCGCATTGCTGGGGTGTAAAGTCTTGGAGGGTGGGGGAGAGAAGCAAGCAAACTATGATTCGTGCCCTCATGAAACTTACAAAGAAACCAAAGACTTTGAAGATAAATTTCAGCTATATCTAACTTAATGAATAATTAATGTTCATCTTATTTGAAACACTTTACATTTTTTCTTTTTTTCTTTTAAAAGCATTTAATTAACACTTCCCTGAAACATTGGACTTTATTTCACAGAAATGTCTTCTTCTAAGAATATAGTGAAATCTTACTAAGTATTTAGATATTGCTAGTATACCATTTTTGACAATGTGACCCAAAATGAGGTGAAATTTACCTTTGTATTGTCTGCAAGGAATGGATTTGATAAGAGAAATAAAGGGAACACCTGTAACTTATTTAAAGAGAATAATTGTTTTCATGGCTTTAGCATATACAGGGGTCTTTAAACAAAAAGATTCAGCTATAAAATAAGGATCCATGTCATTAAGTAGATGTCTCCTTGGATAGACTTGATTGGCATATCATAGCATTGAAAGTAATAAAACTGCATTGCTTTCAATAAATACCAACTTCCATAATTCAGGCTAGCTTTTCCTCCCTACCTCCCCAAACTCATTATTCCAATCTAATGAAATGTACTGTTTTGCTATATGTGAACATAAGAATTTATTAATAAAAGATCAGTTCTTATTATCTTAATTTTAAAATTTACAAATATAAATTTTAATTTTGGGGATGCTTATCTATAACATTGATCACCTAGACAACATAGTGTATTTACTTTTACAAGAAAAACTTTGTACTATTCCCTTTCCTTTTTCATGATTTCATACAGCAGGTATTTTTTTTTTAATTTAAAACTCAATATTTTCACAAAACAAGCAAAACAAATTCCTAGGATAATAGTGAAGATTTAGAGTGAGAAAAAAAGAACCTCCAAATTAGAGCATGCCCACCTTGGAGTATGTTGAAAAAAATGGAGCAGTAACTGAATGACAGTTCATTCATTCGTTCATTCATTCATTCATTCATTCATTCAACACTTAGTCAAGGGCCATGCTTATTGCTTCAAGTGTGTGAAAATAAATCAAATTCTCTTCTTGTCTTCATTGTACTGACAGCCCATAAGTTGAAACAGAGATGGAGACAAATAATTTTGTCATGTGATAAGTGATATGTTATCTTTATGTTATCTTTATGACAAATAATTTTGTCATGTGATAAGTGATATGTTATCTTTATGAGCAAAGTGCTTTGGGAACAAAGGGAATATACCATTCAATCTGACTGGAAGAGTTGGGGAAATACTAATAGCAGGTATAACATTTGAACTCATCCTCAAAGAATGAATAAAATTTCTACAAATGGAGAGAAGGACATTTCAAATCAATTGAACAAAAGTATGGTGATATGGAAGGTTGTAATACATGGATTGCTCAAGAAAAACAGAGCAGACAAAATTAGTTATAGAGAGCTGAGGGGGAGGGAGAACAAGCAGTATATGATATATATAGGTATATTGCTAAAACAAAAAAATACCCTTACTTTGTGATTGGAAACAATTGGAGCTCAGAGAAAGATTTGACAGTCATCTGCAGAGAGCTGAAATTTGAAGAAATGGGGATAAATAAGATTATTCATGGACAACTGAAAGAACTTTTAGAAACACAGAATAGAATTGGCTTCCTGAGATAGGAGAAGAGGAGGTGTTAAAAATAGATAAATTTGAAGGTGGATATAAAGAAATTTGAGGTAGATAGATCTGAGCGCTTCAATTTTTTTTTCACTATACTGTTGGATAAGCATGGAATGTCAAGTGGGACATAAGTTTGAATCCTAGCTCAGCTGCCCGTGAATGACGTAACATCATATAAGCTATCTACACTTGTGTTCTCTTTTGTTAAATGGAGGCAATAATCACATTTAATTCGCAGATTAGAGAACTATATAATGTATGTGACGCACATTCTAAATGGTAAAGCTCTCTCTATTGAGAACCAGCCTGGCGTAATGGCCAGAACACATAGTGACCTCACTGAGCTGTTTTCTATAAAATGGGGATAACAATACATACTTATACGAATTATTGATTATTAAAGATAAGGTATGTCCAAATATTCACATAAAGGTGCTCTACAGATGGGAGCTGCTAGATGATTGTCATCTGTGAATAGGAACTTGTCTCTGAGGGAAAAAAAATGCGATGAGGAATGAAAACAAGAAAGGACACGTCAAAATGTTTTCAAGCAGAATTAAAAGCCCATTCTGAAAATATGACTCTCCATGTACAGTCATACTTTATGAGCTCCAGATCAGTCAGAATGGATGGTTTGATGGTCTGGAGTTGGGTAAGATCAAAGCAGGTACTATGCCATTGGGACAACAATTGAAAAGGTTGACCAATGCGTGTCCTAGAAGCTTGGAGGCCTGGTGCTCCAGGACCTGTACTCCAGCCTCAACACTGGGGTGGCAGAATACTACCTTTTCTATTCAGGGTCAGCAGCCTGTAAACCTAAGGCCCTTGTCATTATCAAGTAAATCAGTTGAGTTGTCAAATGTCTCCAAGGTTGAATACTTTACCGTCAGCTAAGCTCCAGCCATAAGCTACTGCTCAGAGACCCGCTAGACCCCTGCCGGCCCCTCCATCCTTGGCTCACAGTCCCTACCCCATCCTATACCAAGCCTCTCCTTCCACTTCAGTTTTACAATAGTTCATCCCTAGCACACGAGGCAGCATAAAGGTTTTCCACCTCCTCTGGAATAGATAACTGGCATTTGTACCAAGCAGAAAGGAGCCAGACTGCAAGCTATTTGTCCCTCATGCCATCAGCACCAGCTCTAGACCTCAGTACAGAAGTCACTAGTTACAATAGGCCAGACCACACTTCCTCTCCCACATGTGGAAGTGGGTTTTCTCATTGGCCACTAGGATATTGTCCAGTCACCTCTTAAAATGCTTAGCAAGGCTTGAGGACCCCAGGCTAGAGCTGCCACGATCTGTCTTGATAGTTTCTAAACTTACCTCAGATGGAGATTCGACTAGAGCACAGCCTCAATTTGCCAAATGGCTGTAGTAAAGAGAATACAGACTATATCGCGCACATTATTGACTCCTATTTTAGTTGATGTAAGACACATTCCTCACTTGGGAGCATGCTTGATTCCTTCACTCAGTAATTATTCATTAAGGATGTACCAAATTCAAGGTGGTCGCTACTCTCCAAGATCTTTGAAGATAATGAAAGAAGCACGTTTCATGAATAATATTTGAAACATTAGGAAAACGCTGTCAACTTCAGAAAAAATTTTAGATTTATGTAAAAATATAACCGCAGAGACTCATTACGGGTTTGGGAACCCCAGAGCTTTCTTTTTTTTTTTTTTCTCCTTTCTCCTCAGGCTTAGCTCCCAAAGCCCACTCTTCTCTGAATATCAACAAGGATTACACAAAGTCCACCTTGTTTCCTGTATGTTCCTTTCAGTCAACTGTGGTGACTTGCGGAAATGTAGATTGTTCCAGAACATATAACACAACACACGGTCCTTCCCTATGTGGCAGGAGCCATGCTGAAGTGCACCCCAGCTCTGCCTTCCCCAGGGGTAGGAAGCACCACGTGATACTTCTCCTGCTTCTGTTTCAGACTGAGTATCCTCCCTCCCAGCCACAAATGCACATCAGCCCTTTCTAGAATGTGCTTGCGTCACCTCGTGCCATGCCAGGCCTGACCAGAGTGCCCTCTACAACTACCTTTTCCTTCCTACCTGGTTTGCACACAATCTTCATTCTAGATCTCCTAGAGGGAGCAACTCACCTCTCCTTAAAAACAAACACAGACACCTTCTATCCATTTCATTTCTTTTACCGTAACTACACCTTCCTTCTGTTTCCCCTTTTATCAGCATATCTCCCATTTCTGGGTTCTTTGTAATATAGTTTCCTCTTTATACCTCATCTCACCCTTGACCGAGCTCACAGATTTTAGTCACCCTTGGGAGACAGTCTCTTGGCTTATTTCCCGCTTAGGTGGAAGAACGCAAGACTCATGTTCATTCGGTGGCAAATTAAAAAATGAGGAGTATGTGTGCAGCAGCTTTTCATTTGCATATTTTTCTCATTGTTCTTTGAAAATCCTCTGTTCAATGTGAGACAATCCCATGAATCTTTGACAGTAAGAGTACAGTCCAGATTACAACATCACAGACTCGAGGATTTTGATAAAAGGTTCAAGACAGTGTCTAAAACTTGAGCCTTCTTACTCTGGTTCCTATACTTCCTTGAGCCTCCGTTTTTGAGACACCCCCCAAAATGCTTTCCTTCTATTTCATGGGTGGAAGTAATTCAAAATCATCTCTTCTGGTCATTGAACTGAAAATTGTTCCTTAGAATTTCATGAAGAAAATCTTGGGTGAGGTTTATGTCCCAGCAATGTGGAGGGTACCCCAATGTGGACAGTACACATATTCAAGGGTAATACTTTTTTATGTATTGATAGCATACTCTCTCCTGGAGTAGAGGGGCCACCTCTGCAGAAAAGCTGCAGCTGGTGTGTGATTTTAAGGGAAGAGTTGCTCCTGCACCACTTCAAGTGCCCACTTAGTCAGCCACACAACCTGTGCTCACACCTTAGAGCTTTGCGTGTTGTAGGTGTGTCCTCCTCAGCACGGCTCCTGGAAGAGACTGTTGTGTTAAGTGTACCCAGTGTCCTTGTGCTCATTTGGCTCCAAGAAAGGGATGCACAGTTTGTGTTTATGAGCGCTGCAGATGTCAGAGATGTGGCTTCTGTACAAGTGGGGATTCCAGCCCCACGCTGGGCAGGGCTCAGGGCATTTTCCAACTCTCACAATGCTGGTTCCTCTGCGCTCAGCTTCTCTGGGGAATGAGAATTGAGAAGGCCTTAATGGTGTTAGAATCAAGGTCAGGGTTATTATTAAGGTTAGAGTGCAAAGCAGGCAGTTATATTCTAAGTATGTCACTATAAGTGTCCCTCCTGGCAGTCCTGCCCTTGTGCATGCTTAGGGACATGCTTCCTATTGATAGCTAGAACACGCTTTTCTATAAATCCAGGATTATTGAAGCTTCTAGGAAGGGATAGTTAGAGACTTTCCTACAGCCATCCCGAGCTTATGTGAGAATTAAGCCTTACAAATCTTATAAGAATTGATGAACATAGTGATATAAAAATATGCAGCATAAACCTTCAGATTTGTGGCCTGACAATCTCAACTGAAAAGCCCTCATGCTGTAGGATTAAAACAAAAAGGTACTCTTTGCCAGCCTTATATACTCTCAGATGGATTTCAGTATCCAAATAGCTAACAAATTCTGCACAAACTGATGCTATTATTCCAACATCCATAAAAATAATTTGTGGAGTTGTTGGGATCTTTTCCTTTTGTGCAGGAAGGGGATGCACATTATTCTTGTGTGCAATAATTAACAAAGAAAAAGTGGCATCCTGCAGTTAATTTAATTTAGCTGTTCTTTTACATATTTTCCTGGTACCTGAATTACACGAATATATTATTTTAATAAGCTAATCTGCAAGTGTTTTTCCGCTTCTCATTGAGGTGCAGAGTAATCTAGAGGGTCAAGGTTTCCAATCTTTTTCTCTTGCATTAAAATGATCTGTCATTTCCATTGTGGCTACACCCAAAAGTCAATTTTTGGTCTTGTTAAAGTGCCCTATAGAATAATTCAGTGGTGATGGAGACGGAATTTTTCTCAAAGTGTAACTACGCCCCTTGCTGGTGTATTGTGGCAATGACATTCATCTTTGAAAACATCCTGGTTCACAGCAAGAGGTTTTTTTGTTTGGGATTTTTTTTTTCTTTTGGTAATTCTTTATGTTTTTGAGCTTCACAATAAATTGAGGCTTAATCTAATGAAACTGGATAAATTAACGTTGTCATCATACATTATAAACCAGGTATGTTAAATTCAATAGAACCAGAATTTTTTTTAGTGTTTCTCATGCCTAGAAAGCAGGGAAATATTCTGAATAATGTTTAGTGTTAATATTTTTTAAAAATATAATAGAATCTCTTAATTTTTAAAACTGAAGTGCAATTTATATACAATAAAATGCACTGATCTTAAGTGTTCAATCCAGTGAGTTTTGACAATTGTAAAAATGCTATATAATGGCCACTCAAAATAAGATATTGAATCTCATATCCTACATAGTTCCCTTATGGCCCTTTCCAGTCAATTCCAATCTACAAACCCACCACGTCCCTTCCAACCCTTCATCTCTTCCCTACTGCCCAGGCAACCACTTTCTTAATTCTATTCCATAGCTAACTTTGGTCTATTCTTGGGCTTCATCTAAACAGCATTATACTGCATAAACTTTCTAAATGTTCACTCACCATAATATTTTTGGTATTGTTGCATATGTCCATACTTCATTCCTTTTTTATTGTTCCATTGTTTAACTAAACTACATATTATTCATCCATTATCCTACTTTTGACATTTGCGTTGTTTCTAGTTTGGGATTATTGTGAATGAAACTGCTCTGACAATTCTTGAAAAAGTCTGTTTGTGAATATGTTTTCATTTCTGTTGGGTAAAGACCAAGGAGTTAGAATTGCTAGATCATAAGGTAAATGTTTAACTTTATAAGAAACTGCTCAACAGTTCACAAGTCTTACGCAAAGCCCAGCTGCTCCGTATCTTTAACAACAGTGGGTATGAAATGGCAGCTCCTGTGGCTTTACTTGGCATGTCTCTAATGGCTCTGATGATGTTGATCACCATTTGATGTGCTGTTGCCCCTTTGTGGATCTTCTTTGGTGAGATGTCAGTTTAAGTTTTTTCTCATTTTTATTGCATCACTTGTCTCTTGTTGATGGTAGGAGTTCTTCAGGTATTCTGCATTATAAGCCCTTTGTCAAATATATGCTTTGTAAATATTTTCCCAGTTTGTGGTTTGCCTATTAATTTTACTTAAAGTGCCTTTTGATGAGCAGAAATTTTTAATTTTGATAACAAACAATAAATTATTTTTCTTTTTTATGGCGAATGCTTATTAGGGTCCTAAGAAATCTTTGTTTACCCCGAGGTTGTGAAGCTATCCTATTACTCAAACAGTGGTGATCACAACATTTTTAATTGGGAATAATAATAAGGACAGTTTCCAAGCAGATAAAGGGGCATGTTTATAATGACGGCAACACAGAGCTGTGTCTGCACTTTTATAAGTTTGTGATTACTTATTAATTTTCAAGTGTCTCCTTGATTTATCCTCCTTTTTTTCTGAGAAATAGAAAATAAATTTAGATGTTTTGAGAATGGTACGGATTTAAGTGCTAGGAAAGCTCAATGCGAGGCTTGAATGTCCTGTGTATGATAATGATCTTTATAGTACAAGGGATTTTAGAGCACTAGTCACTGTCCTTGAGCAATGACTTCATTCCAGGGAGCCAAATCATGCGATTTCTATTTTTTTTCCTCATCTTTGCAGCAAGAGGATGACAGCAAATTATCAGACCTCCTTAATAATATCATGTGTTGCATATATTGACTTAAATATACAAAAAAATTAATCTTAAATATACATGCAGTCTCTGTGTGTGTATATATGTAATTTTCTCATCACCTTTACTAAGGTGATTCTTTAACATCACCTAGAGCTAAGGGAAGCTCTGATAATATTTATTCCTTTGATTAAATTTATTGATCCATCCTATGTGCTAAGCACTGGATATGCAGTGGTGAATAGGTACTGACCTCTAGAGGCTTACTATCTAAATGATGAGAGTTAGTCAAGTAACCAAAGTAGTGTTTCAGATTTTGTTAGAAGCTCTGCAGGGTATTAGAGGGTGCTGTGCCAAACAGTAACAGAGAAGACCTCTTCTAGGGAGGACTGCCTGAACAGGTGGTATCTAATCAGAGTCTTGGGTTGAGAGGGACCCAGCCACGTAGCAAGTGGGGGAAGAACACTCTGCACAGAAGGAGCAGCACAGGTGAAAGCCTTAGGCAGGTAAGAGCCGTGTGATCCAAGACAGGATGGTAGGATGCCGTGAGAAGAGGGGAGAGACGGGGTAGGATTGGGTTAGAGAGAAGTAGCGGCAAGATCATTGTAGGGCTTTATTGGTCATGGTCAAGAGTTAAATTGTTGAAGACTATCTTTTTTCAGGAGATTACAGTGAAGCCCACACTCTCACAAAATAAGCATTAGGTGTTTATAGCTAGAATAAAGGATGTTTATTAATGCGCATACTTCTGTTTTAGAATCCCTGAAGAGTAGATTATAAGTGCTGACTGATAGCCTACGATGACTAGGTCACTCACTAGTGTTCATTGAACAGAATTCTCAAGGTAAGAAGCCTGTAGAACTGCGAGGTAGACGGGGGACACTGACCAGGTGGCTTTGGATTTAGAACTCATCTAAGGGATACGAGGTGACTGTGCGTGGACATACTGCAAAAGTAGGGAGAAGGCCAGGAGTCCCGTGGTTAGGTTGAAACAAAGTCTTGAAATAATGTCCTGAATTTAGGATGAGACCACATAAGGGACAATAAATCTACTGTTCACTAAACAGGTCATTCTCAGG
This sequence comes from Hipposideros armiger, assembly GCF_001890085.2. Classification (NCBI taxonomy): domain Eukaryota; kingdom Metazoa; phylum Chordata; class Mammalia; order Chiroptera; family Hipposideridae; genus Hipposideros; species Hipposideros armiger. The sequence continues at coordinate 1,958,423 of NW_017731575.1, forward strand.
CAGGTAATGTGGACTGAACAGAGGAACTAGAAGCAAGTAATTCCAGTAAAGAGAGTTTAGTTCATGTAAATTGTGCAGAGTGGTAAAGGAAAGAAAGGTGTGAAACCATGAATTGTATGCAGAGACTTCAACCAGTTGGTCAGGTTTGCTGATGAATTTTCAACACCACCCTACTCTACTGGGGTATAGGAGCCCCTGCATGATTCTCTCTATGACTTAAAGTTATTGCCGGTAATTAGGTGTGGACAAAATATGTTAGCATGCATCCCTCCCTAGATAGTCTTCAAGAGAAGCAAACAAATGAGCTAGTACAGGATCAAAGTCAACAACCTCTCCCTGCCTCTGTGTCCCTACCACTGGCCAGGCAGCATTAGCTCTTCCTCCTCAGATAAACATTCTCCTCCCCCTCTCAGTGAAGCATGCACATCGCCTGGGTGGACATACACAGAACTCCTTTTCTAGTGCTCACTCAAACTTGGGAAAATAAAAAGTATGAAGAGGCTGGAACCCTTTAGAAAAGCAGATGTCAGGATGACTAAATATGAGGCATAAGATACCAGAACTGTGAGCTTGAAGAAGAGCTGTAATACAACAGTTACAAAAATGTCTTAGCAGAAAAGTCAACAAACTGTAATACCTCTTTTGTTTTTTAAGCTTTAAGGTCAAATTGGATATCTGCTGATGACAATAAATAAAACCTAGTTTGGGGGAGAAACTGAAATGGAAACAAATACTAATGAATAACTTTATAGAAGGGAGTCAAAAAACTAAATATAGAGATAAACAAGTAAGAGATAAAAAGGACAGAGCCCTTGGAGACATGCATAGTGGGGATTAATAAAGAAATAAATTTTAAAAATTGAAAAGAGAAACATACTAAAAAATGGTGACAACTAAAACAGCAAGAAAAAAAGAGTACACAAAATAAAGATCAAGAGAATGTCTAGAATGTGTTTTAATAGTATTTATTGCAATTGAGAAACCTAAGCTTTAAAACAGGAAATGTTTCCCCCTGGTCTTTATAATGTGTATGCAGCAAATATTTTTCAATCCATCACTGTTCAATTTAATTTTTTTTTCAGGAAATGGACTGTATTTCTTACATAAATCCTTTAGTTCTTGAGTCACTGCTTTTGAAATCCAGAAGTAAATCTACAGATAAACTTGGTTGTTTTATAATAGAGTAGTTTGAGGGACTCTTTTACTACACTAAATATATTTTTGTGGAGTTGGTTGCAAAAACATTAGTTTTAACAGATTTATTCTTTGAAAGATTTTCCATTTGTTGCATGAGATATTTTTTCATACCTCCTGAGGCTAACTTTGGCTAGTTGATATCACTGTAGGATTGGAATATAGAAACATAGAACTAATTTCCTTATTTGACTTTTAAATTAGTTTGTGTATGTGTGTGTTAACTAAAATCGAAACATTTTGATTTTTAATAATGCCAAGATGAACTGGTACACTCCATTGGCTTTAATGAAGTGCACGTGTTCTTGCAGGCTTGTGAATGGTGGCATGTAGCACAGCTCTTGAATCTTATTATTTAATATTTGCTGCACTCACATTTCATTTATGATACTAATTACCACAATCATAGCTTTTTAATTTTATGAACACAATTGAACTTCAAATTTTTATTTTACCAATTTATCAAAGGGACTGACATTACCAAGGGTGTGCCCAACCTATTTTTTTACATAAAAGCAAGAGTGGACAACCAATTCATTAAATTCAAATTAGCTAACATTTACTACATGACTATTATTTGAAAGACACTGTGCCAGGGAATTCATTTTCAAGGAATAAGCAAATCACCTAGGCAATTGAAACTTTAAGATGAAATTTTTAGTCTTCAGTGATCATAATAAAAGGTATATAAGTTAAATGCCAAAGAACATGTGCTGCTAACATATGCAAAAGAGAGGAACAACTAGGACAATTCTGAATAATGATATTAACGATGATATTAAAGAGCCTTGAGTAAGGCTCTTTGCTAATATTTTTAAACTAAGAAGTCCTTTTTTGAGTTAATATTTTAGTGGAGTTAGAAAGGTGAAATATGCTTAGATACTTACAGGTGTATTTAAAACTCATGTCATATATCCAGGGCTTCCAGCTCAAGCGATGCTTCTTGTTTGATTGTTTTTACAAATTATTTTCTTGCCAAACAAGTGATCAACTTATAAAAGTATATTTAAATTAACAACTAATGTACTAATGTGTGTTAAAGAGCTTTGAAATGACCAGTGGATTCAGCATGTGAAACATGCTCTGAAAATTAGCTATTGGACAGACTTGGCAAGTGTTATACACTGCACAAATTCATGGGGTGAGAAATTATGAACACCACTTTACTTGTTGCCATTGGATACCTTGCATGTGTCATGGAAGTTCTTACAAGCTGAATTATAAAGTCCTTTATTTCATAAATGACAGAGTTTAAATGGCCTATACCATGAATTTCTGTTGTACCATCCCCTGCCCTTCTCACATCAAATGCTTAATAACCACCTGCTTCTGGATTAATTGCTTGGCCATAGGCCAAGTACACATGGGTGAAAGACAGACAACATTGAAGTCTATTTCATTTTTTTTCCCACCATTAACCTTTTTCCTATTGCTTTGTGCTTGATCCTAACTCCCTCCCTTTCTCTTCCTTGGTCATTATAAACATTTGGACTCTGGAATATGAGAGAGCTAGGCTCAAGTCTTGGCCTATTGTAGGACCTTGGCAAGTTGTTTAACCTCTCCAAGTCCCAGTTTCCCTATAACATGATGATGTATTAAGAATCACAGGGTTTGGTTTGGTTTTGCTTTGCTTGTTTTATGAATGTGTTGACCATTCTATAATGCATATAGAGAGGTGTTTAAAGATACATGTAGAAAAATGTTTCTAAAAGTGCTACTTGCATGCCACATTGAGAACAGTGTTATTTCAGTGAATGAATGTTGTAGATGAGAAACCCAAGCTTCAAAGGAATTACATTTCAGCCCCACAGGTAGTAGGTGTGGAGTTGACATACACACCTGATGCTGTGGGACTGGAAAACCTCACACTCCTATCATTCCATATGACCTGTCTCTGTGCTGGTGGAACATAGCATCACTCCAGGTGATTATAAGAGAACATCTGTCTTAAATGACCCTTACAATTACTTCAAGTCATGAAACATTCATACTTGGTCAAGATCTTATTTTAATCAAGTGCACAAGGAGAGAGGGACATATTTCTCCTTATGTCACTAAAATAATAATAGTCAGGAAGAGGATAGTTAAACTGAGAAAAACATTATAGACTGTGAAAGGTGACATCACTTAATCCCAGAGCTAAAAGCCAAGGATACTAGGTCCTGCTTTCAGCTGTCAAGTATAATTTTGTGATCATAAATAAATTTATTTCATATGAAAATAAAAAATATGTATCTCCAGATGTTATAAATGAAATTGATTATGATATAGTTATATTTAAGTAAAGAACCTAGCAGCCATAGAAATATCTGCAACAGCTAAGATATTCAAGCCTGCCCAGAAACTTGAAGTTAAGTGGTGATATAAATAAAAACAATAGAAGTATTACCTTGTTACTTTCACTAGTTTAATTTAAAATCTATGCTTTCAGGTTTCACCTTCAAGACTTATGGTACTAAGTGTGTATTTCTGATGCAACCCAAAATAAGTTACTATGGATTTGATTCTACCCAAAGCACAAAGAAAGGAAAAAGAAAACATAAAGGAGATAAAAGAATGCCTTTTCACAATTCAATAATGTGAAAGAGCTTCAGAGGTTGTATTTCAGAAGATATATTTTTTAAAGTATTTAATGGTACCCTTTTCAAGAAAACCACCAAATAATGAAAGCTTGTTTAATTTAATTTTCTACTTCATTAGTCCCCAAAGTAAAGACCAAATGAATGAATGCCCTCATACATTACATGCCACATGTCAGAAATGTATTACCATACTCATTGGCATTAGTTTACCCATTTTTTTCTGTAATATTTTAATCCTAAACTGAAGGAAGGGAAATTATACTAAAACCTAGATCTTAGTTTGATAGTGACTTGTAATTAATCCCAAGATTTGTTGTTATCAAAGGACCCTGAACAACCAATTCAACTTACCCAGAATTCTATAAACAATAATGCCTGCAGAATGCCATGTTAGAGTCTGTGAGCCAACAAAAAGATAAATATGTGGATTTCTGGTCAAGATGATGGCATAGGTAAACACGGTGCTTACCTTCTCTCACAACCACATCAAAATTACAACTATACTACAGGACAACTATCATTGAGAATCACCTGGCTTCTAGGTGATTCTACAACTGAGGACATACAGAAGAAGCCACCTGGAGACTGGTAGGAAGGGCAGAGATGTGGAACTGGCTTGTCCCACACCCATGTGTTACTATTAAAAATCAGGAGGGATATCTCGGCTGCAGAGGTCCTCCCCAGAGGAGTAAGGGGTCCCAGTGCAATACCAGGCTCCCCAGCCCAGGGTTCCAGTGCCACGGAGAGAAGTCCCCATAACTTCTGATTGTGAAAACAAGTGGAGATGTGGATGAGTGAGAGGAAGGACTGCTGGAGTCCCAGGTGATCCCTTTAAAGGGCCCATGCAGAGTTACTCTCTGATGGACTAGCTTGCTCTGAGCTCTAGTGCTGGGGGAAGCAGCTCAAAAGCACCAGAGACATATGTAGAAGAGCTGTGTTGTCTGGCTTCAGGATGAGGGATGGAGAGGCAGCTTTCTCCCAGGTGGAGGAGCTTGCAGAAGCCACTATTTCTTTGATGAGCCCTTCCACTCCCAGCATGTGGATACTGCCATATATAACTCTCCAGCAACCTGGCTAACATGGTTTATTCACCTTATCCTGGTGATTCTGAGACCCCACCTCACCCAATTTGGGGGCACACCCAAGCTGCTTCTAGTGGCTTTTCCTTACAAATGGCCTTCCTTGGCTCATCCTAAAATCTCTCAAAGGTTCACAAAACCCAAACAAGCAGCATCTAGCTTTAACATTTCCCATACATATGGCTGAGCAGCCCTAAGCCCCACACTAGCAGCAGCCACCATCAGTTTGTGACTTGGCCTTTCAAGGCACCCCCAAGCACAGCATGGGTGGCAGCTATCTGTGGATTGGTTTGTGCCAGGTAGCCCTGGGCAAGGCACAAGCTGAGGCTAAATTTGGCCTGCAGCAGGTCCCATCCTAGGAGGCCTACACCCAGTACACCCAGTGGCCAGCTTCGGACAGAGCCAGAGCATCACCTGGCTGCCTCCCAGGACGACACACCCAAAGAGCAGACTGGGTGGGGCCCAGAGCTCTACTAAAGTGAATCCTGCTCCATAGGGCCAGCCCCTGCACCACAGCTCCTCCACTGTAGTGATTGACAGTCCTCACAGCGAATCAGCCTGAGGGTCCATCCTTCCCACTGACATGCAAACAGCAATCAAGGCTCAACTACAACAGAAGGGCACCACAGTCCACACAAGGGACACAACTGGCACACTCAGCTCTTGTGACCAGGAAGAATGCGCCACTGAGCCCCACAACACACCTACTACTAAGACCAGGAGACATAGCAGCCCTATCTAATACATAGAAAGAAACACAGGGAGGCAGCCAAAACAAGGAGACAGAGAAACATGTTCCAAATAAAAGACCAGAACAAAGCTCCAAAAAAAGAACTAAACAAACTGGATTCAAGCAACCTACCAGACATAGAATTCAAAACACTGGTTATAAGGATGCTCAGTGATCGCAGAGAGAACTTCAACAAAGAGATAGGAAACATAAAAATGGAGATAGAAAACAGGAAAGAACCAGTCAGACATAAAAAATACAGTTACTGAAATGAAGAATACATTAGAGTGAATCAACAGTAGATTAGATGAAGCAGAGAATCAAATCAGTGATTTAGAAGCTAAGGAAACAGAAAACACCCAATCAGAACAGCAAAAACAAAAAGGAATAAAAAAACTGAGGATAGTTTAAGGGACCTCTGGGACAAAATCAAGCACACTGACATTCGCATCATAGGGGAACAAGAAGTAGGAGAGAGAACGCAAGAAATTGAAAACTAGTTGAAGAAATAATGATGGAAAACTTCCCTAAGCTGGCAAAGGAAATGGATATTCAAGCCCAGGACGTACAGAGGGTCCCAAACAAGATGAACCCAAACAGGTCCACACCAAGACACATCAAAATTAAAATGTCAAAGGTTAAGGACAAAGAAACAGTCTTAAAAGCATCAAGAGAAAAGCAGCTAGTTACCTACAAGGGAGCTCCCATAAGACTGTCAGCTGATTTCTCAAGAGAAACTTTGTAGGCCAGAAGAGATTGGCAGGAAATATTAAAAGTGATGAAAAGCAAGGACCTACAACCAAGATTACTTTACCCAGCAAGACTATCATTTAGAATTGAAGGACAGATAAAGAGCTTCCCAGACAAGAAAAAGCTAAAGGAGTTTATCACCATCTAGCCATGATTACAAGGAATCTTAGAGGGACTTCTTTAAGACAAGAAAGAAAAAAAGAAAAAAAAAAGATAAAAAATATGAATAGTAAAATGGCAATAACTACATACCTATCAACAATTACTTTATCTTTTTTTTTTTAATTGGGGAGTTGGGGGAGGGGAACAGCACTGGGGAATCAGGGGAAGGGGAACAGACAAGTTGCTATCGTTTCGTTCTTCAGTCTAGTTGTGGAAGATATTACTTCACTGGCCCAAGCTGGCACCATCATTGCGCTCTTCCTGGGTGAGGCAGATCAGTTGTGGGTCTCTGGATGGCCACTCACAGCAGCTGCTGGCCGCTCACGCTGGCTGCTGGCTACACACGGTAGCTTATGGCAACCCACCGCAGCAGGGGCTGCAGCCTACGCCATCGCCAGCGACCCACAGCAGCCCAGCTCCAGGTTGAGCTGTTGTTCAGCATCTTAGCTGTAGAGGGCAGTGTCACTGGCCCTCATACGTGGGATCCAAACCGGGGCCCTCTGGCATCCCAAGCCAGTTCTTAACCAACGCGCCACTCAGCCGGCCCATATCAACAATTACTTTAAATGTAAATAGATTAAATGCTCCAATCAAACGATATAGGGTGATGGAATGGATAAGAAAACAAGATCGGGCCTTTTTTGAGCATTTTGAGCCTTGCCTCTGCTCGGGACCCACTCCAAACTCTTTTGAGTGTACTTTCTTTTCTAATAATGGCCCTTGAGCCATTCTCTCCTTCTCTTCGGGCCTGCTTCTGTTTCTTTGAAATGTATTTTTTTCTTCTAATAAACTCCTTTTCTGCAACTTTACCTCTCTGGTCTGTGTCTCCATTCTTTGGCTACATGAGACCTCGATCCTGGTACACACAAAATCACACATCTAAAAATCCTGTTTCTTTATTGGGGGCTCGTCCAGGATCAAAAAGAGAGATAAATATGATCTATGCTTTTCTGTCTGCCTTGCCCACTCACGGGCCTTCATCAATATTTTTTTGTTCCTTTTTCCTATCACACAAACAATGGGCCTTTGTCAGCCAGTTAAAAGCGACAAGTACAGCCGTCATTCTTCAAGACTCAAAGGACAGGCTTAACAGAAGGGCTCAGGTTAATCCCCTCCGACACCGATCGGAGGAATGTTGGCCTTAGCCCGACTGCCTTCTCTCTTGGGGGAAAAGAAGGGATGGTGCGAGGTTGGGGTGAACAACTCTTGGATGCATCTGAGGAGCTCTGGTCACAGCAACTCTGTGACATGTTCCAAAGGCTCCCTGGGTCTTCCTCTGACCCCACTGCACAGTAGGGTGCTGGCTGATGGCTCTCTCTCTCTCCTCTCCCCGCTCTGTTACTCCTCTGCCTTTGCCTTTCCACAAGGAGGCTGGACACTGGTGCGTGGCTAAGTTGCGGGCCTTTGCAGGCAACTGAGGGACCCTCAGCTGCGGCCACTCTGCAGTTGAGTCCCAAAGGCCACACTGGTTCCTTCTCAGCCTGACAGCCCATCAAGGTGCCAGTGGAACATCTCCTCCATTCTAACTGCTTTTTTCATCCTGACACTATCTCTCCTCAACTTTTGAGACACTGGTCCAGGGCCCCTTCCCTGTGAGACCTCTTCAACACTCGACGCCAGCCTCAAGACATCTTAAGGTAAAAACATGGAACTTAATTTTTACATCTCTGCTGTTTTTGTGCCCTCTCCACTCGTTATCCACTTTCCAGCAATTGCTCAATGACCCACGTCTGCGAGGGGCTCCACCCTTATGGTCTCGAATATCTAGCTGCTTTCCTTTTACACCTGTGCTATTGCAGACCATCAGGCAAGATCCTGAGGGAGAGACATTTTCCAGACTCGTTTTACCTTAAGGAGGAAACTTGATCCAAAGCTTTTGAAGGCTTCCAAAAGCTCTATCTACTCCCCCTAACCTAACATGTTGGGCATCATGGCCTCCCTCCACACCCTTTTGCCTATGCCGTGTGCCTTCCTTACAGACCTTAAACATATGCTCCCTCCTTAATCATCTTTATACAGAGTGCCACCATTACATTGACCTTGCCACCAATTTCAAAACTGCTGAGAGTCGGGTCATACACCCCTCTACTTTAAAATGCACCATGATTGGCCACAGCCTTTACAGGCCCACAGGCCGCTGTCAGAAGTCCAGGAGGGGAAACACACAGAGTTAGGTAGGTGCCCACCCGGGACATGGGCCGGCTGCCCAAGTAAGGCATGACTACATCCTGGCATGCCATGTCCCCCCACCCGCCATGGAACTGGGTCGTGCGGTCTCCCTGGCCCACTCAGGGTCTGTAGGACACTCCAGATAGGTTATTGGGAGGTGAATTGCAAAGGGACGCCTTTCTTTTCTTCCTCCCCCACAGATGGGCACTTTCTACCTCCCCCACACATGGGCAATACAAGTGCCCACTCGGGAGCATGGGCCAGCTGCCCAGGTAAGGCATGACTACATCCTGGCACGCCACGTCCCTCCGCCCTGCCATGGAGCCGAGTCATGCGGTCCCCCTGGCCCACTCAAGGTCTGGAGGATGCCCCACATCAGTTATTGGGAGGCCAGTTATCAGCCCTCACAATCCTACACGCCCCTGAATTACATCCTAAAAGATTTAATCCCCAGACTCTGGAAAAAAAAAAGAAGAAGAAAACAAGACCCTTACAGATGCTTCCTATAAGAGACTAACATCAGCTTGAAAGACACAGACTGAAAGTAAAGTTATGGAAGTGATATTTCATGAAAATGGAAACAAGCAAAAAGCTCGAGTAGCAATACTTATACCAGACAAATAGACTTTAAAACAAAGCCTATAAAAAAGGGCAAAGAAGGACCTAGTAATCCCACTCTGAGTATTTATCTGAAGAAACCCAAAACACTACTTCGAGGGGACATGAGCATCCACATATTCATTGCAGCATTATTTACAATAACCAAGATATGAAGGCAACCTGGGTGCCCCTGAATGGATGAATGAATAAAAAGGAGGTGGTGCATATATACAATGGAATATTGCTTGGCCATGGAAGGGAATGGGTTCTTGCCATCTGCAGTGGCATGGATGGACCAGGAGGATATTGTGCTGAGTGGAGATGTCAGACAGAGAAAGACAGCTGCAGTGTGATTCTGCTTATATGTGGAATCTAAAAGAACAAAATAAACAAACAAAACAGAAACAAACTCATAGATACAGAGAACATTTTGATGGTTGCCAGACAGGAGGGGCAATTGGGAGTGGTTGAAAAAGGGGAAGTAGAAATTTGTTGTTACACAGTAGTCATGGGAACGTAAGGTATAGAATAAGGAATATAGCTGATAATATTGTAATAACTATGTATGGTATCAGATGGGTGCTAAATTTATTGGGGTGATAGATGAAAGGAGGGTTGGGGGCAGGGTGAGAAAGGTAAAGGGATTAAGGACAAATTGGTAGTTATGAAATAGTCATGGGGATTTAAATTAAAGCATAGGGAATATCATCAATAATATGGTAATCTCTATGTATAGTGTCAGGTGGGTACTAGATGAGTCAGGGGAATCACTTCTTAAATTATATAAATGTCTAATCACTCTGCTATACACCTGAAATTAATGTACAATAACACTGAATGTCAACTGTAATTTAAAAAATTTAAAAGGTTGGAAAAAGGTGAAGTTGAATAAGAGTTTCAAATTTTCAGATATAAAACAAGCAAGTCATGGGGATGTAACGCACAGCATAGGGAATATAGTCAATTATATTGTGATAATGTGGTACAGTGTCAGATGGTTGCTGGGTGTATCATGAGGATCACTTCTTTAGGTATATAAATGTTGAATAACTATGATGTACCCCTGAAACTAATATAACATTGCATGTTAGCTATATTTTAATAAAAACCTTTAAAAAAATAAAAATGGAAAAAAAAATGAATGTGCAAACTCCTTCCCCACTCCCAGGAGTAAGTTCTATACCCTATTCACAGACAAACAAGGCCACTAATTTACAGAATAGGCTTCTCGGGCCACATGAACAACCACTGTAAATTTCTCGTCCATAAAATGTAGTGCAGTCCAGGCTGGAGGGGAGATTAAATGATCTCCAAGATCCTTTTCAACATTAAAGTCTTGAGATTCTATGAGTGAACCAAGTTACACTATATGCACAAATTGCAGCAAAGTGTTAAGTAGAACCCAACAGGGCCTCCTTTCTCTCTTGATGTTTAAAGAAAAAACCTACCTAAAATATGCAAGTACGTTTTTTTACGTGCGAGAGAGAGGAGCAAGGGAAGAGAGGGCAAGAGCATTTGCAGGTGATAGCCTTGGTTTCCAATTGGGAGTTTTAATATTTTTGACAATGGAAAGGAACAAGCAAAACAAAACAACAACAAAGCCAAGAATCTGCCGCTACCCTGTATCTGAAAATTGAAGGGCCATTGAAGATCAACACTCTTCCTGTTGGCACAAAAGATACAATTAGAAATAACGATATTGTGGACCAGCCGAGTGACTCACTTGGTTAAGAGCTCCCTCAAGAATGCGAGCGCTGGGCCAGCTGAGTGGCACGTTGGTTAAGAGCTGGCTTGGGACGCCAGCTCTGAGCAGCAGGGCCCCGGTTCGGATCTCTCATGGGGCCAGTGACACTGCCCTCTACAGCTAAGATGTTGAACAACAACTCAACATGGAGCTGGGCTGCCGTGAGTCGCCGGTGGTGGTAGGCTGCAGCCCCTGTTGCAGTGGGCTGCCATAAGCTACCGTGTGTGGTCGGCAGCCAGCGTGAGCAACTGGCAGCCGGTGTGAGCTGCAAAAAGCCGTTGTGAGCGGCTGCCCAGAGGCCGGCGACCGATCTGCCTCACACAGGAATAGCGCAATGATAATACCAACATGGGCCAGTGAAGCAA
>NW_017731575.1:1969924-1988032 GCF_001890085.2 Hipposideros armiger
CCTGGCCTGAGCTGAGTTGGCACTGAGCTGCCAACAGGTGGCAGGATGGCTCAGCTAAAATGAAGAAGAAGAAAAGAAGGAGAAGAAAAAGAAGAAAAAAGAAGAAGAAGAAGAAAAGGAGAAGCAGAGGAAGAAGAAAAAGGAGAAATAATGATATTATGGAATAATTCCTGTGAGCTCAGCACTGTGCTGGGTGCTAAAGGAATAAGAAAGCAAAGAAGGAAAGTAGGGAAAGAAATAGGTACAGGAGAACAAGTTGGGGGTGGTTGAATAAAGGTGTGCCTCTTGTCCTAGGAAACAACTTGTTTCACACCTTTTTTTTGCAATTAATTTTTACTTTTGTAATTAAGTGTTTTCCACTTTAAGAAACTTCTGCTCAAAATACACTATTTCAAAGTTGAAGGGTTTAAGTTGTACAAAATTACAAATTATGCAACGAACTACATTTAAAGTGTTTGGTTTTAATATAGCATGTTTACACATAAGACGGACAAGTATAAGTGGGGGTATAATGCTTCCAGGATTTATATCTGATATACTCCAATTTCTGACTAATTGGCTATTATTGCAAATACTTAAAAGGACCTCTTTGTCATTCTAAAATGATTTCTCTAATTAGTTCATTCTCTGAACTAATCACTTCACCCCTCCTCTGGTTTGAAATTTCATCCTCCATACCCTATACTCCATACTTCTCCTCAGTGGAGGACCTTGCTTCATGTTTCAGAGAATCTAACAGAAGCCACCCACAGAGAACTATCTCCAGTACCTACACCAAATCTCTACGCCAGTTAGTTTTCGTTTCCCACCCTCTCTTCCTTCCCTCCTGTTACTACAGAGAAAGTGGACCCATCTGCCACCAATGATGCATCCCACCTGAGCTCTGGGTCCCATCTGCCCTGTCCTCCTGGGGACCTCCCTGAATGGGTTGCGCACTTTTTCTCCTAGATCTTCAACCTCTTCCTCCCTATGGCTGCTTTCTACCAGTATTCACAATACTCTATCTCCTTTAAACAAAAAAAAAAAGAAAAGTCCTCCCGGAAGTCTGTATCCTCTTCAAACTACAGCTCTTTCCCCATCTAACAATTTATCTCATTCTGCCTTACCCCCGCCCATTCACTCCCTGTTCACACCAATCTGGCTCCTGCCCCAACCACTCCCCTGGCTTCTTCTTGCTAATGATCTCTGAGTTGTTAAATTCAAAGGCCCCTTAGCAGTCAGTCTGACTTGACCTGTCTTCATCTTATTACTCTCTCCTTGAAAAATGGGTTTTCCTCCTCCTTCCCTAACTGTTCCTTTCTCATCCCTTTGAGGAACTATTTTCTTCCATCTGAATTTTACACATTAAATTCTTCTTATCTTGTCTCTGCTTTTTAACCCTAGTGATCTCCTCTACTCCCATTAACCAGCCTCTCTTCACTTCCTGTCTTCAAAACACCAGAGCCGTAGAACCAGTTGCCCAAAGGTGTGCCATTATTGTATCCCCTCCAACCTGTCCCCCTTCCCACATCTCTCATCTCAGTAAACGTCACCTAATTGCTCCTGCTGGAATCATAAGACTTCGCACTTTCCCACTTCCTTAGCTCACATATTCCGTTATCAAGTCCCATCAATTTTACCTCCAAAATATATATTGTGCTGTCTCTTTCCGTGCTCTCCTCTCACCACCATCTCTCACTGGCTGTAGAAACAGCCCCCTAACTGCTCTCCCTGTGTCCACTCTGGCTCCTTTCTGCTCCCATATCACAGCCAGAATGAATTTACCAAAGGCACATCTGAGTGGGTCACCCCATAGTTTCAGAGACTTCTCACTGTCTTCAGAATAAAATGCAAATACCCTTGCATGATGTTATGTGATCTTCCCTTTCCCTACCAACCTCTTCTTGCTTCCTATCACTCTCACCTGACCCTCTCACCCCTCTGTTGTGCTGAGCTTCTCAGCAGCTTGATTACAAAGGCTCCTTCCTGGCCATGCCATGTGTTGTCTTTTATCCCTGAGATGTTCTCCCTGCATCATTCCACCCTCCCCACCTCCATGCTTTTAGATTACATATCATTTCCTCCAGGAAATGCTAATCTTCCCAGTACCCCTTGACTAAATTTGCTTTCCCTGCTCTTTGCCAACTTAACACCCTCTACTCCATTACATCAGTTACCACAATTGTATTTATATAATTACTTGGGTAATTTTGTTTGACATGTATTCCCAACCACAGTGAACCTCCATCAGCTAGCATATTTTCTAATACATGTTAGGTCTCAAAAATCTTTGTTGAATGAATGAACGAATGATGCAGCTTCTCTTTTTTTCTCTCTCTCTCTTCTAAATCCTACTTTCTAGCCACTCCAAGTTTACCTCATATAGGCTTCCCATCTTGTAAGGAAAAACCTGAATAAAAGGTAGAAACAGCTTTGGTTCTATTTTGGTCCTAGTGTTAACCCATTCTCTGTGTCTGTCTGCTCTCTGCTTTTTTTCTAAACTACAAAAGAGGGTCTGAAAGAATAATAAATAATACAGGTGGAATTTAAAACCATTACTTCATTGCATTATTCTCACAGTGAATATCGAAGGGCTTTCCTTCCATTTGTTTACTCAGTTGCTTACGTGAGTTAGTCCCAGGCCTTATAATGGACACTTCATCAGGCTGTCTGTCTGTAGTGGGTGTCCTTCATAAGTTCTCTTGGTTTGTGTTTTTCTTATCAAAGATGTGGTGCAAATTGAGAAGTTTATGTTTAATATTATAAATGTGAACTTTGACCTCATTCATCTTCTGCTTCTTTAAGTTCTATTTTAAACATGTTTTTAGTTGTTTAAATAGCTGAAAGCATATCTGAATAACCTAGATACATCTACCCATAATTGAATTTTGATATTTCTACTTATGATTCTCCTGGCTTTATGAGATTAGTAACTTCCCGAATAAATAGGTATATAGATGTGTTATCCTGATTTAGATTTTACAATAATGATGGGTTCTTTCATATGGCCATACCCTTTTGTGTTACCCCTTCTGTATTTGATAGGATGCATGTAGAAGGCAGAATGGTCAGAAGTATACCAATCATCATAGAACAAACAGGGGAAACTGGCCTACATGGAACTAAAACCTATACTCTGACCTCTAAAATACTATATGTTGTGATCAACTGGGCTGAAGACATAATATACACACAATTGGTAACATATAGCCAAAAAATCATTCATTCATTCATTCATTATGTATGCATGCATTCATCTAGTCATAATTTATGGAATATCACCTATGTGGCAGGTATTGTATATGTAATAAATTTAAAAATTATATAAATAGTTTTCTAATTAGAACCATGTTTTGGCCAAAACAATGGCAGCATCAGTGTATTATTAAATCAAATGAATAGCCAGCTATTGAAGAGTAATGTCCAAGAAGAGTAATTTGAATCTGCCCAGGTTCCATCATCTCTCAAAGGCAAGGTCAGAGTTAGATGAAGGAGTCCTGTGCATTCTCTTTGAGAGGGGCCCCCGTTCACCAATGCAGAGGGTGCCAAAAAAAATGTATACACATTTTAAGAAAGGAAAAAACTTAAAAATGTAATATTCAATATATACCAATAACAAAAGATGAATACAAGTCACAACTTCTCAAGCGGTGCTCAAAGTAGTTATCATCAGTGTCCAGCCACTTCTGATTACAATGAACTACTGCTTGAGTAACGTTGACTGAGACGTCCGTTTGTATACATTTTTTGGCACCCCCAGTATATTTCTCCCATCTATTCTCTGATGCCCTGAAATACTCTTTAACAGGAGGCAGACATTTTATGATTTAATTGAAAGGAGCACTTAAGCATAGAGATAACATATTGTCAACAATTCACATTTTGGTGCAAGGGACTGAAAGGGTACCTCCACTGAGGAGACTGGTACCAGGGTGGGGATGGTGAATGTTGGACTTGGAATTTTAAGAGGTTGTGATGAGTTCCATGGAATAAATGGGATGGGAGAGAGAGAGAGAGAGAGAGAGAGAGAGAGAGAGAGAGAGAGAGAAAGCGAGAGAGAGAGAGAGAGAACTGGGGTTTTGAAAACATACTGTGTCCTCTTACCTACTTTCACTCAGGCTGTGCTTAATGTTGTCATGCCAAGTTCACCAACTCAGGAGTCCTGCTCATTCGCCAGTGTCCTATTTACCAGCCCTGAAGCTACTCAGACAGCTGGGCCTTGCTGGTCTGACTCGGTCCTGATCAGTGAGATTAGACCAGTCCATGCGTCTTTTAACGTAACAGATTAAGCTGAAGTAACTTCTCAAATTGGAGCAATCCTAGGAGGACTGAGAAGCAGTCACATAAATCATTTGAATCTGGAAAGATTCAATGTCACCCTGGAGAGGGCAACACATTTTAGTATGAAAGATCAGATCTGCAACTGGAGATAGGAAATAATTTTTAGAAATTGTTACAGCTATATATGCAAAATACTAGGACACTATGAGAATGAAGAACTACACATGTCTGGATATCTCAACCATACCTAAAATCCGGTGAATAAACATGCAATGATAAAACAGGCCAAACAGAATTACAATAAAAAATGATATGGCAGGGAATACTATTTTAAACTCAGTTCATGATCCATGCATTGCTAGAAGTTTTCAGAACAATGAGAGTACTTACTTGCCCCAAATTCACTGAAATAGGTTGACTTCTATGAATAAAACATACCCTCCCTATGCCTAGGGTGTAAGTTTTAGAGATCTCCGAAAATAGATTCATCAATGAGCATTTGATCCCGACCAAAAAAATAAATATGAAATATTAATAAAGCCTAGAGCAGCTAACCTCTTTCTCTTCAGGGCACTGGCTAAAATCTTTCTATTATTCTGATTACATCAGAGAGAAAATTCCAATTGCATACTGAGCCTTTTAACTTTGTGCTAATCAGTTTTCTTCTTAACTATGTATATAGGTAATGGAAATAAGACTAGAGCAGTAGTGAGAGTGGAAATGAGGAAAACCAGAAATATTTGAAGCAAAAAGTTCTAAATATAAGAATTAGAAGCCATTTCTCTTATGCAGCTATATAAATATAAATAAATACAAGCATAATTGACCTGGGTTCTTATTCAAGATCAGTTAGTAACTCAGTGGTCTTTAACCTTGTTTCCATCCCAGAAATGGCTAAGAAATTTAACAGGCTTCCATCAATAATAATGGCTTGGAAGCTGCAAAGGCAGAACTATTCTACTCTTAAGCATCTCCTGTCCCTGGAGGAGCACGGATTGTGTATCTGGGGAAAACACTCCCTCCAGGAGATTTTGATATCTGGATATCTGGAGGGCTGTCCCTTCCCCCATTGAGACCAATTGATGTAACCCTTCTGTGCCTTAGTTTCCTCATCGATAAGGTGAGGATGATATGTTCAGAAACCTGTAAATGTGTAAAAGGATATACAAAGAATGTTTGAATGTCTCCCATTTGCATTTTCTTCAAACAATTTGTTAAACACTGTACAACAGAACTGGGTTTGTTGAATGTTCTAGTTAAGCTCTTGAATACTTAGGTTCTAAATAGAATCCAAAGCTAGCATTGATCATAAGTGAGCATGGACCACAGTCTGTTTAAAAGTCATTGTGACTCTTCTTTAGAGTATTGTGATTGTTGCTACCAAATATGTTTAAAGAGAGAAGAAAAGACATAGGGTCATATATCAATTATTGTGCTGTGTATCATAATAACTATCATTTACTAAGCCCTACATATATGCAGATATGCTGCTAAGAACTTAACACTTAATATCTTATTTAACCTTAACCCCAGAAGTCTTTTATTATTATTTCCGTTTTACAGATATTAAACTGATGCTTAATGGAACTACATAGCATGCCCCAAATTCCACAAAACGTTGCTAAATTATTATTTAAGCCTAAATTTTTATGATTGCAATATTTTTCCTCTTAGCTAATGTGCTAAGTTTGTAGGAGTAACAGAAGTGATCAGGAGAAATACCTAAAAAAGAATTGTAAAGAGGCATGTCATTCTTTAGGGCTATGCTGCTCTTTTATTGTTTCACAAGATGAATCAGAATGTCAGGAATCTGAGTCTAAATATAACTTAATAGAAGAGGAGAAGGATATGACTGGTCCCAGTCCCAAATAGTTCATTATGTAATAGTATAACGGAGGGAAACCTGCTCAATAGGAAACTATAGATTTTTCCAATTATAAATTAAGTTATGAATGAAAACAGTAACTCGCTCTTATGGTGTCCTAGACCCACTCAAGAAATTTTCTTCTCTACCTAATTAAAAGAAATTGATAACAAGTTGGATGCTTTGTCCCCAGACAGCCACATTTGTACTGGGTAAAGGAAATACTGAGAACAAGATTACTGTGAAAGAGATTTTTGAAATTGGACCTCGTCACTAGGGGGCACTTAGGGATATAAAATCAGCATTACCAAAAGTACTTTCTGAAATTGAACAATTACTGACATATGTCTTTTCAAGGGAGGAAAAAATATCTGATTATAGACCTAAGAATTCAGGACATCTTCTGATGGTCTATTTTTAAATGCAAAGTTAGAGAAGGAGCATTTAAAGTCTTTCACCACAGGAAGTAGGAACGTGATGTTAAGGGAAAAAATAATAAGGAAGAATTGTGGGGACAAAAGCCTTCATATTCATCAGTCCCTTTCATTGCTTTCTCTTGGTCTCTCCCTCACCATCCTCGTCACTTCCTTTAATCTTTCCCTAAGGTCATTTTCCTCCCCCTTCTGTTGCTCACTGTTATTTGGTCTTCATTTTCAGCCTCTTTCGTTTCATTTTTCCTCCCATAATGCCCAGTTTTGTTCTACTGCTTTATTGTCCCTCTTTGTTTTCATTAGCTGTTAGACTGAGCTCAGTTTGGTTTTATTTCTGTTTTGTAGGGGTTTTTTTTTTCTCCTTTTCAGACACTTGCATCCCTATTTCCTTAAAAAAATCAATAAAATGTGTTCCCAGGTTCTGTTGTACCTAAACATGATGGTAATAGACGATGTGTGCTCTGAAGCCAGGGAGAATAGTTTCTCACACCTCACACTGATCAAGTAAATGGGGAGAAAAATAAGAGCAAAAAACACGTTCTTACATTATAGTCTCTTACAGGAAACAAGCAAAACAACAACAGCAACAACTATTTCATGGTATGTACACAAAACTAAAACCACAGATAGAAAAGTGAAAGTTGTGGCCAAGAAAAGCTTGTTTCTGTCCACATGACACTGAACAACCAGTTTAATTGATTTCCTTTTCCAAATTCACCATCTCTTTTGGTTGTCATGTGAAGGAGTCGTAAACTACATAAACTCATGAAGTGCTGTATTTAGGGGATGGCAGATATGTCAGTGATACCTCAGAGCAAAGATGGGAGACCTTCAATTGCCCTACCCCTTAATGTGAAGGGGAAAAAAAATCTTCCCATAGTATGTACCCTATCTGCGGAAATTACCCTGCAGTGATAATTAAGAAAATAATTGCAAGTACAATTTACCAGGTCCATGCCCATCATTTCATCCTGTAAATTGCAACACTTCATCCCCTGACCTAGTTTGTGAGCTTTGGGCTAACCTCCCATGAGTGGCACATCTAGGTCTTTTTGAATAATGAAATGATGGTCTGGGACTCAAAATCATGAATTTGGTTCCTTGTTCCCCTGACTCACCATGTGGTCATGGGAAAGTCTACACACTATCAATTTTTCTGGTAGGAAAATGATTAGTATAATTGTTATGCTGATTACTCTAGAGGCTTGATTTCTATAAGCCACTCTTAGCACCCAACTCTGCCCTCAACCACTAAATAAACTTCTGATTCACACAAACAACAAATGTTACTTCAGATGCTAGTTTTCACAATATTATTATTTGAAAATTATTTTTAGAATATGTGAATTTTCCTACTTATTTAAAGCTAAATCAAATCATCAGCTGTCCATCCACTTAGTCAACCCACATGGTTGAGTTATAATAAATAAATTAATTAATTAATTTTAATTTCAACTTTTTGACTTACTATAAGAGTTTTATTTTTCTACATTTTTTGTCATTTTACTGCTCCTCCTACCTGGCACTACTCCACTAAGCTAACTCACATTTTATATATTAATTTACATTATATATATATATATATATATATTATATATAACTATATATATTATATATATATATTATATTATATATAATTCCTTAATATTTGTTTTTGTTGTACACTGTAATATATTGCATTTCTATATTGCATCCATTTCCTGGCTTCTAGGAATACCAAGATGGTCCATGATTGCACATATGTAGCTCAGTTTTGTAGCAGGAGCCTATAAACAAATTATCCTTATGTAGGGCACTATAACATACTATAATACGTGCAACAACAGCAGGAGCTAACACTTTATTCAACAAAGCAGTCATTTCATCAGGGGCCGGATGCCCTCCTAGAAAACTTTTTGGATGCTTGTGAAGATAGTTTGTTGTTGTCACAGATATTAGAGGTCACTTCCATTTAGTAGATAGGAGCCAATACTGCTAGACAGCCTCCAATGCACAGGTCAGCTCTGCCCACCAAAGACCTGATCCCAGATGTACGTGGCTATCTAAAATCCTAGTGGACATTCTCGCTGTCATGTTTATAATTAGATGATCCTAGACCTTTACTCTATTTGAGATATGAACACAAAGAAATTGTTGCTATCTTAAAAGACATTAAATTTTCCAGAAAGTAATTAGCATGTTAACCATCTCTTTGATTTTGTTCAGAACTTGACCAAAAATTATTCCTTTGAAAAACTGTGTCACCAGCTACTGATTTGGACATTTGGAACATTCATAAATAGTTTGTATCAGCCTGGGATTGTTTCTGGGATTCAGTGTTCTAGGTATAGGCTCACTCACCTTACTATCGGGTTGTCGGAAAAGTCATGATGTAATTTTTTCTATGTTTTTCGTTGCAAAATTGTGTCATGACTTTTCTGACAACCCAATACTTATGCCTTTTTGGTAGTCTTACCTAAGGACTTACATATTAAAGTTTATATTATTTTATTATAAATTGTTACCCTTTAGTTCTCCTTTATTATAATTAGGACATTTAACTGACTTTTTAAAATAATGAGTGCATATAAGTTTTAACCACTATGTGTTTTATTTCAAGATGGCTCTATTGTGGCATAATAAACAACCCCCAAAACTTTGTAGCTTCAAACAAGCAACATTCATTTTGCACACAAATCTATGGGTTGGTAATTAGACTGGACTTCTTCATGGTTCTACAGTCACCTTCAGAAATCAGGTAGTAGGCTTTGCTGATATCGACTGGATGTTCTCATATCTCTAAGGCTCAGTTGGGACAGTGGGGCTACCTGAGCTCTGGTCCGTGTGTCTCTCATCCTCCAGCAGGCTAGCCTCAACTTGGTCACATGGCAGAGACAGGGGTCTCCACCATGCAAGCCTAGATTCAGACCTATCGCACTGTCACTTCTTCTGTATGTATCTCATTTACCAAAACAAGTCACAGAGACTTCCAGATTCACAGGATGGGAAAATGAACTCCATCTTTTAGGAGAAGCTGCAAAGTCATTTTACAAGGATGCACGGGTACAGAGAGGGGAATATTGTTTACAAACAACCGGCCACAAACATTTGCTATAAAAGGGAATGCTGGGTCTAATTGACAGGTTTAAGAGCTGCTATAGGCAAAGAAGAAGCAAGGAAATGGGGTATGATCAAATATGTACTTAGAAAGATCATCTAGCAGCCTACCGAAGGTGGATTGTGAGGACACATGCATGGACTAAAGGAAATAGCAAGACTGTCACAATCTCCTATGTGAGAGATGGATTCAACAAAATTTAAGACCTACCTATACTGGCCTCTAGGTAGGGTTCTGCTGTGTATGCACAGCAGAGTGGATGGGAGCTGGAAGTTCACCTCCATTGTTTCCCAAGCTGTGGGCCCTGACCCAGGGCTGAATTAGCGCAAAGAAAGGGGCACTTTTTCCTGGTTCATCAACCCAAAGTCTGTGCCTTTTCTTTAGTTTGTCAGCCCCATGGGAAAATCTTTTTTAAAAGGTATATTTACACAGGAGCAGCATTTTGTAACTGGAACAAAGGTTTTGTATATGTTTGGCTTTGAGTTCAGAGGATAGAGTGGCGTCTCATGAGTCCAGCCTTTGCTCACACTTTTTCAAGAGTAATGCCAGGATTACCTGTTCATGAGTGTTTCTGATTCCATGCTCTTCCCCGTGTTGGTGGCTGGGAATGCCACATCCCACTCGTGTTGATGTTTTACTGAGTACCAAGTTTATCATAAGTCTTATCTGAAACTGGATCCTGAATAACCCAGTTCTATCCTGTCAAAGCTGCAACGACACCTACCCTCTTCCTGCCATGTATGTTGAAGTCTCTCAGAAAGGGCCTGCATAGCAACCAGATTAAGGCAAAGACACACTTGGTTGTTTTTATAACGTTTTTATGCCAAGCACCACAAAGCCTCTGCAAGCCAAAGTTAGAGCAGGCTACGTGGCCTCCAACCCAGTCTAGCCATGGAAGCTTCTTTCTCCTTCCAGCTAGTTCCATATCCCAATCCAAGCTCAGTATGTGTGTTTTATATGCCACATTACTATATTTGTCTACTTCCTTCCACTGGACCACAGTGAGTGTGCAAATTTATTCACAGTCCCCAGCACAGTGGCTGACACACAGCAGGCATTCAATAAATGTTTGTTAAATGACTAGATTCTTGGAAAATATAGTTATTACTCTGTTGACTCTCATCATTTTGAATAGAGGGAATATATTTTACCAAACCTCATATGCACTTCTAAGTGGTAAGTCTCTACTTTCAGTATTTTTCCTCTATATAGAAGCCTCAACTTCTAGTGGAAAGTAGCAGACATACTGAAAACTTGGCATTTAGACTGACACCTCATGTATCCTAAGTCAGTCACCATAAAAGGCACATATATTAAAAAAATATTAATTGATTAGAGATAGTGTTTCCAAAATTTAAATCACAATTATACTCTTCAAAATTATAAGAATATAAATAATGAGGAACTCATGATTTAGTGAAATCTCTTGTCTAAAATAGTGGCTTTTCAGACCATACTCTGGAGTTCTGAGTCCCACAGAGCCCCCTTGTCATTGAGAAGGCACTCTCTCTGAACTCCACTTCCCATTTCAACCAGAGCATTTCTGCTTTTATTTATATAACATGTTCAGCTTCCACATGGGGTTTTAATGGAATAAAGCGTTCAATAACATTAAATAAATAAACAAATATGAAACACACTGCTGTCAAAAATAACCCACTTGTCAGGATGCACACACATATCATCACCTCCTACCTTATGTTTTGTAGCCTATTCATCCTTCAAAGAGCCAATTTATAAATCTAATCCCTCTGCAAAGTCTTGCCATTTCCCCAGTGGATTAGTTGCTTTAAACTCTGTGCCTTCTTATATTATTTGTTCACATGTCTTTCTGTCCTTTTGAGGCAAAGATCTCCCAAGTGGTTGGCTCGTACCTCAAGGGGTATGCAAGATAATATATTTAGGAAGAATATATTAGAACCTCCATTAATGTGTATTTTTTATCTTTTTAAATCTTTGTTTAGGGGAGAGTATTCTAAATATTCTACTACAATGGTATATGATGATAGGTAGATGCTTAAACAGATAGATAGATGATAGATAGATAGATAGATAGATAGATAGATAGATAGATAGATAGATAGATAGACAGAATGATGATGGGGAGAGCTTAGTGCAGCACCACAAAAAATGTTTTAAGATGGCTTCTCTAAACTGTGGACTTTTTAGTGTAGGTTCCTTTGTTCTCTATCTTCAGGTCAAATATCACTTGCCCAGTAAATGAATTTTGAAATAATAGATAAATTATTTTGGATTTTCTACATTTGAATTCTCTGAAAACAAAGAATGCCTGGACTAAAATTTCGAGAAGTCCCTTCATAAGCGAACACCTCTGCCACTAAACTCGTCTTTTTTTTCCCTTCAAGTGACTACAGACAGTTTTTTCTTACCGAAGTTGCTGAAGCCCCGAAGTGCCCAACAAATCCATGGTTCCACATGTGGAAACTAAGAGCAAAATAGATGTGGTTAGACAGCTTCGAGGTCCGGGTTGAATCTAGAGAGCATGATTAGCTACATACACAACTTTGGAAATGGGAGAGGAGGGGTGAGGGTGGGAAGGGAGGTGTCTGTAGGGTGATCCTGCCAGGATCGAGTAGTAGGGAAGCAGAAGGTGTCATTCTGAATCAGCTCTAAAAAATCAACAGACAGCCTGGGTCTCTCATTGACAAGCATACTGTCACTGAGTTAAGTGAGTACATCATCAATCTCATTTTCTGTTTCATTTCATTGTGCTGTTCTCTTGTATATTTTCCCCTATATTAACTGATGTATTTTATAACTTGCCACTAAATAATTAGCATCGCATCATTACACAGTGTTCTCACTCGACATCCTAGTATCCAACTAAATTAATTATATGTATTTTGAATTCCTATTTTAATTGTATCAATAGACTTCCCTAAATATTTAGATAACAATAATTACAACTACTAACTCGGTGATATTTCATAAATTATAATACTTATAAAAATTTCTGAAAGGTAGGTAATTTTTATCCCCTTGGTTACAAGGTAGGGAGTTAGAAAAATACAACTTTCTCAAGATACAGAAAATGATATACTATATTGAAATCCTTTTACTGTCTCTAACTTTCATGTTTTCTTTATATAACTTTAGAATTTTTGTTTGTTTAAATTTAAATTGAATTTGATCGTATATAATATTTAATTACTTTTGGAAATGCATTTCATGAGATCTAGTAAAGTCAGTTTCAATGATATGAAATAAAAATCTAATATCATGCCTGGAACACAATTTTTGAGAGTACACTGCATCAGTCGTAATATTTACCTTGGAAAATGAATTATTGTGTTATAGGCTAAATCCTGCCAGAATTGATTTTGAAAATCCAAAGCGGAATATTTTGAATACTATAGTTTAATATGAATTGAACAGGCAAATAGTATTTTTACTTTTAGCAAACCTAATAAAATGGTTTCAATAAATTATTATACTCATATTTATTACCTGCTATGTGGCTCTGAACCATAAATCGACAGCAATATATGAAGTGTAAGCAAATACTATTCTGTATAAATGTGGTATAAGCATTTTCAAAGCTTGTTGCACAATCTCATTATCATGATCAGTTACTGCTTTTCTTCCCAAGAGAAGGGTTGTCCATCCTAATTTAGTTCTGAAGAGCTGAGTTTTATTATGTTCTCCCGAGTGAAAAGTAGCTCCAATTCTTTCAAATGGAATGATAGCCAGAATTACTTATGCGGGGTGGTGAGGAGGGGAGATGGGCTGGGGAATGGTTAGAACCTGCAGCTACCCAGGCAAAAAGCCATCGGTGCTGTGGGCAGTGCACCTCATTGTCCCCTGAGGGAATCAGCATGGCCTAAAAGGTCCTTTCCACACATTCCCACATAATAATCAGGACTTTCCAGCACTTATGAGTATAGGACATTCTTTCCCTTTTGATAGGAATGAAAAAGAAGAGTAAGAAATGATAGTCTCCCTGGATTTCTTTATACAGTAAGTCCCCGACTTACGAATGAGTTCCGTTCCAGGAGAACGTTCATAAGTCAGATTCATTCGTAAGTCCTACAAAGTGAGCCTTATACACCTTTGACACAAATATACAATGTAAAGCTAATGGTTGAATGATTCATGTTATAAGAACGAGCAACGTCTACCATCTTTTCGCCTCACTTCAATCTCTCAATTATTTTCACTTTTGTTTCCATAGTTATTGCTTTGTGCTTCCTAGCAGTCCCCTCCACATCACCACTGCTTTTCCTCTTACTTCCGGACATCCTAGGCTCTGACTGAGCACTGTACTACTGTACACTATCGCACTGTACAGTAAGCACACAGCAGCACAACTGTGACAATGTCCGGCAGACACATGAGTTACTGCCACGATTTGTTTGCATCTGAATGTTCGGATTGTGAGGTCTGTCTGTATCTGTGAAAGTTCGCAACTTGAATGTTTATAAGTCGGGGACTTACTGTACTCTCATTTCCTTATTTTTATGTTTTACCTTCTTTGTTATTCTCCTGTCCGCTCATTAGTTATCCAATATTTTTTTAATCCTGTTTTGTGTCTAACCCAGTGCCAAATCCTGATGCTGCCGAGACAGGGGATTTATTCTCTCGCAAGGGAAGACAGGTGTGTAAACCAGTTAAGTGAGACCCAAGGCTACAAGTGCCACAGTAAAGACATGTGCAGGGAGCCATGAAGCCACAATGGAGGGAGAGGTGGGATCCACTTAAGAGAGCCTAGGACCCCTTCACCTAGATGGCCCTTAAGCTATGCCTTGAAAGGCGAGAGGTGGGTCTTCAGCTCGGACTCGGGTTGTGCACTTCAGCAACGACTGGCTATGACTGTTGCTGCTGCTGCTCCTGCTGACAGAATTAAAAAGTTACAAAATAACCAGCAATGTGGAATGGAAATATAAAATAAAAAAAAAACTTTTCCATAATTTCATAATTCAAGGTTGTATTCCATAGCGTGGAACTGTGTGCTTTGTGGGGAAAATTCATGCAAAGGGTATGTGTATGGCAACTTTCCAGGTCTTGTGACACAAATTTGTATTAGAAAAACGATAGTTGTGCCTTGTTTCTCAGGCCTAGAAGATAGTGACAGTAACATAGTAAAGTGGTAATGTGCTAATATGAAGAAAACTAGAATGACCAGCAGGCTACAGGATGATAGCTTTCTTAATCTATTATTCCTCATCAAAAGTTTCCAACTCATTTTGCAGGGACTCTTTCCCATGGAATCATAGCTATACGCCAATAACAGCAATAGGACAACGCTTTTACATGCAGCTTGGCTGGACATCTTCCATTGTGTAGAGAGATATCTCTATTACACGGCGGTTGCTGCTTTAATTCTATGCCATGGAATCTATTTAAATGAGGTTATGTAATAATAAGTAGCCAAACTCTCAAAGATGGTTTAGAAAGATGGATTGCATTGTAACTGTTGCAACTCGTAATAGATAACATTATAACATTTTGGTTTTATAGCTAAAGATTACATACTACTAATAATAGCACTTTCTCTTCTTTGGGTTTTTTGTAGTTATAGTAGAGAATGACTTATTTTAGGAAAATTTATTCCACCCTCTGCATGATTGCTAACATTTATTGAGTAATGGCTGTCAGTTAAGTCTGCTACTGTCCCCATTTAAAGGTGAAAATGTGAAGTTCAAGGAATTAAACAACTTGCCCACTTAGCTAGTCAGTGATAGGGCAAAATTGGAATTCGGGTGGTCAGAATTCAAGACCCATGCAATAACTCATCATGCTAAAACATTTAAAATACTTATAAAAACTACTTTTTTTGATTAAAAAAATGTTTTTGACAGTTGTAGAACATTTGTTTAAAGACACAAAGGATTATTGTTGATGACAGAAAAACATGGCTGAAGTCAACTCATTTTCTATTGTTTTTCTCTGACAAGCAACATAAAGTCATACTAAGAGATTAGCCATAGTTTATATACCTATATGTATACATAGATATAATATATGACATTAGGTTAAACACATAGGCATATATTTACACACACTACACACTCACATACACACACACCTTGAAAGAATAAGAGACTATTGGACAGAAGTCCAAAGCTGTCTTTTAACTTGAGTTGATATCCTCAAGTCAGTCTAGGAAATTATTAAACTGCCCAGTCTTTAATATCCTTTTAGGCAGCAATCTCCCTTCCCTTTCAGCCTCTCTAGCCCATGAAGTTTGGTTCTACCATAACTGTTGACCAATAATTATAAAAGCACTGATCAAGAAAAGATCTTTTCTTTCTCACTTCCTCTCTCTAGAGCCCTCCAATAAAGATAAGTTGCCGACTAAGAGCCATGTTTACAGAGTATAAGTAATAAGAGCCCAAGCACAAAGTGTGCGTGTATACGAACTGTACAGGATGAACTGCCTCTTACAGCTGACACACAGGCCTGCCCTCAGAACCTTGCATCGACAGAGTAGGCTCATGAGTACCACAGGATGCAGTGCCACACAAAGCATGGTGGGACTCAGAGGTTGGATGAGATCCAGTCCTTAATGACAAAATAATGTGAGCAGTACATAGAAAATCTGCCTCTATCCCAAGACTGGCATTGAATACTAACTATATAATTTCTTATTACTAAAACTGTTAAAAACAAGGTCTTGGATAACTCTTATATTTTTCAGTTCTCTCTTAAAAGGGAAACTGAAATTTCAACTGAAACAAAGGAAAACCCAACCTAAACTAAATAATTATAGAACTAAAATGAAAAACAACCAAGTTAAGACACAGGCTAAACCATTTTCACTTAATAGGAAGACAGGGCAACGCTGCTCTCTTTCAGGTTCCTGTTGTGTTAATTCTTAGCATGTTGTGACATGCTAAGTGAAATAAATAAAATAGAAAAAGTCAAGAACCATATGATTTCACTTATATGTGGGATATAAAACTGAAAGCAACAAACGTACAAGACAAACAAATGAAGAAACAAAAACTCATAGACACAGGGCCAGCCGAGTGGCTCACTTGGTTAAGAGTTGACTTGGGAGCACAAGCTCTGAGCAGCAGGGCCACCGGTTTGGTTCCCACATGGGCCAGTGATGCTGCGCCCTCTACAGCTAAGACGGTGAACAACAGCTTGACCTGGAGCTGGGCTGCCGTGAATGGCCGGCGATGCCGTAGGCTGCCCTGAGCTACCGTGAGTAGCTGGCAGCCAGCATGAGCGGTTGGCAGCCGGCAAGAGTTACCATGAGCTGCCGTGAGCGGCCATCCAATGGCCAGCGAGCGACTGCCTCACCCAGGAAGAGTGCAATGATCATAATACCAACATGTGCCAGTGAAGCGGCGTCCTTCATAACTAGACTGAAGAACCAAATGACAGCAACTTGTCTGTTCCCCTTCTCCAATTCCCCAATGCTGTTCCCCTCCCCCAATTCCCCAATAAAATCTTTAAAACAAAGCAAAACAAAACAAAAAAACCCTCATAGACACAGACAACAGTTTAGTGGTTACCGGAGGGTAAATGGGGAGGGTAAGGTAGAAGACTATAAAGGGGGTCAAATACATGGTGATAGAAAGAGAACTGACTCTGGGTGGTGAACACACAATGCAATATATAGATCATGTATTATAGAATTGTACACTTGAAACATATATAATTTTACTAACCAATGTCACCCCAATAAACTTAATAAAAAATAAAATAATAATTTAATTTTTAAATAAATATAAAAATAAAATAAAAACTGCAACATGGACTTATCCTAGATTTTTATTCTCGATTTAAAGTTGTTAATAAAAATTGGCTGAAATAGATTTTTAAAACAATTACTAATTTTTCATATGCCTTTGAGCTACAGCTTCAAAAGGGAATTTTTGTCTGATATTTGTAGGCTAAACTTGTATTAGTTGTCTATTGCTATGTAACAAATTACTCCAATGCTCCGCAGCTGAAAACAGTAGACATTTTATTGTTTCACAGTTTCTGTGGATCAGGAAACCAGTGACTGCTTAGAGTTTTAACTTGGGATTTTCCATAAGACTTAAGGCTTGCTACTTCCAAGCTCTATCCCATGGGCCTCTCCACAGGACTGCTTCATGACATGGCAACTGGCTTTTCCCAAAAGTGAGCAATCTGAGAGAGAGTGCCCAAGATGCAAGCCACAGTCTTTTTATAAGTTAAAATTAAAAGTGATATCCCAGCATTTCTATCATATAATATTTGTTAAAAGGTAATCAATAAATCTGTCCATACATAAGAGGAGAGGATTACACAAGGGCATGAATACCAGGAGGCAGGGGTCTTGGAAAGCCATTTTAGGGACCACCTAATATATAGTATAGCTGTGTATTAGAAACCAAAAGAGAAAAAGGATTGATAAAAGGGGTTTGAGAAAAACTATTGAGAAAATCCCTCTCAATTCTCTCTCTCTCCTCTTCCCCTTTCTCTCTCTCTCTCTCTCTCTCTCTCTCTCTCTCTCTCTC